>NW_025833140.1:1206117-1263505 GCF_002878395.1 Capsicum annuum | reverse complement strand
TGCAGTTACCAATTTTGAAACATGTCTGATCAACAATACACCCATGGATGCATAAAGTACAACTAAAATTATCATGACACTGAATGTTACATTTTGAACACTGACACCCAAAAATAATAATACTGACAATAAGATACTGAGTATCTGAAGCTGCTAGAGCTGACATCTGTACTTATCCAAACTGAGAAATCGGATAACTGATATTACTGATATTTGATATTCAAATTCACCAACTCTGGAACACTGAACAACTGAATCTGAGATCAAACCTCATCTAGCAGGAAGTCTCTATACTCAATGATAATGATAATGGGTAAATAAGTTCGAGAGCAACGCAGGAAGTCTCTCTACTCAATGATAATGATAGCAATACTGGGAGGCCTGTATCTGACAACCTCAACTTCTGCACATTAACTGAGTTCTTTTCTGAGACAGTTACTGAAACTGTGGGAGTGATCATTTAACCGACATGTCCCACTTACCACAAGTGGGATCCAACCTGTACCCCAGCTGGAAGGGTGTCAATACTGCGCCACCAGTAAAGACAACTGCATAGGACCCTCTACTATCAGGACCTCAAACAAGAACGGTGGGACCCTCTACTCGTAGGACGACCACCTCATCTAACCCTCTACTCGCAGGATAGATGTCTCAACCTACGTTGGCGACGTAGTTCTGGAGCATAAGGATTGATACCAGGAATCAAACCCTCTACTCACAGGAATGTTCCCATCCCTAGCTCGCTCGGTGCTGAATCCTACTCCCAACTGAAAGACATTTAACCGGTTCTTAACTGTACTCAACTGAACTGAATCTATTCTCACATTATGATGCTTTATCAATATGACAGAGTTCGCTTGATTCCGTTCTCTGACGGAGTATTTCTAATTGCCACTTACTTTTAAGATAAGCTTACTATCTCACAAAATGTACAGAGGTCTGTAACAGAGTGAATTGATATGTAAGATTTCAGAGCTTCATGGCCCGATTATTTGATAACGAATGATTTCCAAGATTACTGAGTTTTCCCCAAGTTTTGAAACTAACCGGGAGTTCATTGTTCATCGCTCGATTAAGATTACCATGAAATTGACTCGGCTCTAGACCAGCAGACTAGTTCGGGCATACGTACTCCCAGCACACAATAGCATAAAGTAACACAAGATAGATAACTCATACACAACATGCCCATAGGCCATAATACGCAACACATAATTGAGGACTTCACACTTAGCAAAGCAAATGGCCTCATTTCTTCATATAAGCATCCAATCGAACACGTGGGGAGCATGCTTTGGGTCCACAGCAAATACTATGCACAAACATCATAGTTACCTCAACAATTCATCATGGCATTTCATCATACACCCACAACGTACCACAAATTCAAGGAAATCAACTATCCATAGGAACAAAGCATGAATTTATCTTTTAAGACCTAATGAACCACAATGCATAGTTTCCTATTCTCTTAAATATTTTGTCAAACATATGATAGACATAAGTTAAGCATATAGATATGACATGAAATCATAATTTGGATAACAAACATGTCAAATACTTAAATTCTTCTTCACATAGGCATTTTAGCAATCATCTTACATTCACTATTTAGGGCATAGGTTTAATGCTCAATTTCATGCACCACAACACCATCATACTTCAACTTCAACATCCATATTTCTCAATTCACAATCCAACTCAGATTTAGAAAATATTTGACATATCAATCAATAGTAGGGATATATAATTCCCAATAACAATTATCAAGTCATAACAAGGAAATAATGGAATAATAGTATAAATCAAGGCTTAACAATTTAAATCATCACACATTCATAATCAATTAATTTTGGACCTATTATGTTATAAAAACAAAATCTCTAGTCTCTTAGGTATTTCATAAACACCTTACATGCACTTCTTAGGCATAGGTGGATTCATCAAGATTACAAGTATTCAATCACCCATTTCATATATTTATACATCACACACCACCATAGTCTCCACAAACATACAAAGATCCCTTCTTGGATATCATCAACTTCAATAATATAATCACCAACCATCACACAAATACTACACACATATACTTCAACCAACACACATAATCATCCCACACATATATCTCAACCATCATGTGAATACTACACACATACACAATGAAAATTTAGAAAGTATAATCATATATATATATATATATATATATATATATATATATACACACATGTATCTTGAGCCTTTAAAAAAGAATTTATGGGCTCTATGGACGAAAGGGTCCCATAGATAAACACTTGCATACCTTAGATTTCGTAGCCGAAGAGATTGACAGAAGCAATTTGCGAAGCGAAGCCTTGAATCGATTTTCTCCCAATTGGAACCCTAATCCTAACTCCTCTTCTTCTATATGTATATATACACATATATTTTGAGAGAGAGATATAAGAGAAATGAGAAAAAATGAATGAAAATTCTCAGCTCAAAGGGGGTATATATAGAGGGTTACCATAATGGAAAATGACCAAAATACCTTTAAAAATCAATTAATGTCAAATCTGCCCTTCAGTGATCCATCCGATAGGCTGAAGTAAATTGGACATAACTTTTTACTCTGATGTCCAAATTGGATGAAACCAATTTCATTGGAAAGAATACTCTCAGGGCTTTCGGTGGATATATAGCAGCTCACACAGTTCATTATGTACAAGGATATATGATCATTTTAAGTTGACCAAAAAAATCGCCTGGCTGCAGTATTTTTTTTCTTGCACATTTTACTGTTCACAGTTCGATCGGAATGGTCGTAGTTTGTCGGAATGGTCGTAACTCATCGCTCGAGTGTCCGTTTTGGGTGATCCACATATCGTTGGAAAGCTTATTCGGTGATCTACAAAATGGTTGGTCGAAATACAAGAAATGACACACAAAAAAATTATAAATCATTCTCGAAGATAGGATCCAATATATTTACGCACAAAATTCTAACAAAAAATTTTCCGGGGTATTACACAAATTAGGATAAATTTTGTTAATTTAGTGGAGAAGCAATGGTGACAGAATCATTAACCTTAATTAATAATAATATATATATATATGTGTATATATATGTATATATATATATATAGAACATAATGAATATATAATGACAATAGGTGAAAGTTGATGGTGCATGTGCACTGTTTCATGTTTTTGTTCCGTAGAAATTCAAAAATATCAGTATACTTATTTTCTTAGAGTTTTGTAGCTATGATTTCAAAAAAATTTAGGTTTAGGCCTATGGTTCTTAGAGTAAGAATTTAAGGGATGGGTCATTTGATTCATCTTCTTATGGGAAATATATATTTTACAGATTTTGATCTTTTCGAGACTTTGTGAAAGGACAAGTTTGTCAATTGACGTTTGGGTTTTCTTTGAGGCAATTTGAGACTTTCTTAGACTCTTTTTAAAGTGCTTATTTGTTAGTTATGTGTAATGGAAGTAATGGAAAATGGAGGTCCCGTATAGGTGATTTTGATGAGCATTTATGCGGGTACCGGTGTTGTTTGAGGGGATAGAATAAGTTAATTGTATGTTTAAACTATTTTTCCCTTTTTACTATCCTGATGGACTACTTTGCTATGGTAAATAAATCATTGAAAAAGCTATCTAATGATGATACTCTCATTTGATAAGTTGAGTTGACTTTAAAATTGAGGTCTGATCTGGCTTAAGATACGAAGTGCTTTGCTTGACTTTATTATTGATTTGGGGTCGGAGTTACACGCCTAATGACACGACTCAAACTAGGGCCTTGTCGTAATGGGCATCCCAAGTCCAAATAGTACCAGCGACCACCCCAACCACCAAATGCATACCTTGAGTTGGATAAATGTCGAACATATAACAAGATGACATTTATTACAAGTCCAGACACTGGATAGGTCTATAATCGTGACAAACCCAAGAAAGTCCAACCATCCAAAACCCAACCAATAATCGTACAAAAACCAATACCAGAACCAAGTTCCTATCTGTAACATAATATAAAATGATGGAACAAACATAAATTCTATCAAACGGTATCATCCCTAATACCAATGACAATACTAAGGCTGACACCACTACCTATACCGCCCATTCCAACCCATAATAGTTCTATAAATCTTATAACCAAAAGGTAAAAATACCCGATTAGTACATGCCCCCAACCATAGCCAAAACCAATGTCTACGAAATAACTAAAGTATGTAAAGCAATCCATGATATGAAATGGAGCCTTTCAAAGTATGGAGGCTCACCACTTCAATCCAATAGCTGATCTCGAATTCGATCACTAAGCAGGAGGAGTAGAACGACTGGTTCCTGCATCGCATGGGGATACAGCCGCCCAAAAATGGGTTAGCAGGTGAACATTAGCAAGTACTCAGGATAAGGATAAAATAATGCCAACCTTTAAAACCAAGTAAACCAACACTATGCATTCACAATTATACATACATATATATAACTATGCTGGGAAAGGGAATCGGGTTTAGCATGCATTTAAAATTATTAACATGGGTATGTGTAGCTTAACCATCCTAGAACCACCCACGGGCTATATGGGTCCAGTGTAACCCTTTGAATAGGCCCCTATGCGTGTAGCCGCACGGACTAGAGATACTATAGGAGTAGGGGATTCCTAAGTACCCTTCGCTCTTCATGATACATATATCGAATTGTAACTTAGGGGATTCCCGTGTACCCCATAAGTATCATATAAAATCGTCATGACCAATCCTCATGTCAGCAAACATGAGTTTCCAATGTCCGTCCATTGGACTCACACCTTTACGGTTAGCTATTACATCCGCCATTATTGCCCAATTAAAACCATTACCACACAACCAAACCACCATTCCATTTATTAGTAACCAAGTTTATAAGTACTGGTATCGTCATACCAACTATAGCTTGCAAGCAATGTCCTTAGCCATCTTTTTTAAGAAGAAGGGCTTCCTGTGTACCCATATATTATATATTAAGTTGACTTATGGAATCCCATGTACCCTCCAAGTGATCATTTTTATGTTTGCTTGGGGGATTCCCTTGTACTCCATAAGGCTTTCAATTAGACCAACCATAACCACCAAGACCTTACCATTTAAACACTCCAAACCATTTAAACTATTTATACCATTTAGGGTTCCATTACAAAGCTATTGCATGCAATAATTCCATTAAAAGTCCAACAATGTAGTAAAAGCATTCTCATAGGCATTTTATCAAACACGTTGGGGGAACAGTGTTTCCAAACACAAAACCAAGTACTAATTAATCATTCCCATGCGATCATCTTTCTATACCACCATTAAAACATGTAAATCTATAATTAAAACATGGGAAAACCATAACCAAGCATTTATAACCAAAACCCCCAACATATATTTGAAAACCCAAAACCATACAACAATTATGCCATGAAAACAATTCATAAAATGTGCCTTTAGTTGGAACTAACAACGAGGGAGAAGTATCATGCCTTGGATTAAGAAGAAAATGAGAAGAAATCACTCCTATGAGCCTCAATTGACCACTTTGAAGGAAACCCTAACTTTTGCTTAACCCAAGATCCTTGAGAGATGTTGAGAGAGTTTAAAGTGTTTAAGTGATTGTAAATAGGTTAAATGAAACCCCAAAAGGTGTTTTAGGTCATGGGGTCCCAAGGAGTTATAAGGGGAAACCCCAACTTAAACTATATTAAATGATCGTAGAAGGGTACGATCACTCCCTCCATCCGTAAACTAGAGTACAAGTGGTACCCTTACTCATACCGTAAGCCTTACCTTAGACCCCCAAACTGGTAAACATACTACAATGCAATAAAAAATCATACCCTAAAGTATGAAAAGTACCCTACAATAAGCACCCTAGACAGAATGTGATTAAGGACACACTAATTAACATACGAGTTAGCTCCATATGACCCTAATATACGACTTTCATGTTGTCCACTCATACCTTGGATAGAAACCTCTCCCCACCATACTATTTAAGGTACAACTAAGACTCTTCTAAACTATATCATAATATACGCCTAGTACCTCTAGTCATATAATGTCCAGAGAGTTCAAAACTCAGGAAATTTCTATGGACCAGAAGCTAGAGTATTTCACCTACACATCATGCATTTTATTTTATATAGGATCAGAGTGCATACCTACATAATATTATATATTTATTTATTAGGAAAGGAGTGCACGCCTGCACAGTATATTTATTGGGATTGGAGTGCACGCCTGCAAAGTATATTTAATAGGATCAGAGTGCACTCTAGTACAATATGTTTATTAGGATTAGAGTGAACACCTGCATAATATATTTATTAGTACCGGAGTGCATGATAGTAAAGTACATTGAAACACCTTGGTTTTGGGACCCTTAGAAATTTTTTCTAGTTTTTTAGGTTTTAGACAACATACGACTACTGGGTACCAGTTTTATAATAAGGTACAAGTAATATGCCATGGTTGTATGTTGACCAGTGTTGGTTGGTAGATTAGATTAATTTTTAGAATGGGTACGAATTGGGTTGGTACGAGTCGTATAGTTGGATATGGGTCATTTGGTTTGGGTTTTTCCTTCACTTGTTCTGAGACTTAGTAAAATGACTTAGATCTGAGTATGAGTAGATCACCATAAGCCATAAGCCAGGGTACAAGTCCTACTATGGACTCGAATAGTAGACAGTGTTCATACCTCTTGTGATTCATTTCTGCCAGGGGTACGGGTCAATGATACTATTTGTATGCTTTGGTATGACTTGGTTTGGGTAAATAAAATGGTGGATAGTATTGGGTCCAAGAAGGAGGCCCCTGGTACGAGTGGTGGGTACCACTCATATTGGAGGGTACGATCAGCATGGTATAGTCATACCCTATGATGCAATTCTTATGTAGTTTAAGTGGGGGCAATCTGGACATTTCCCCATATAACTTATTAAGACCCCATAACTTTTAAACCACTTGGGAGGTTATTTACCCTATTATTCTATCATTAAACACTTAGAAAACTCTCTTAAACACTCTACAATTCTCTCTAAGGCTCTTGGGTAAAAGAAGGCTATGGTTTTACTAAGGAGGTCTATTTGGGGTTTTTGTTGGTAATTTTTCTCCATCATCTTTATCATCTAAGGAAAGATACTTATCCCTCATTGTTAGTTCTAACTAAAGGCATATTTTATACAATGTTTTCATGGCATGATTGTTGTATGGTTTTGGGGTTTTTAAATATATGTTGAAGTTTGGTATTAAATGCTTGGTTATGGTTTTCCCTTGTTTAAATTATATTTTTACGTGCTTTAATGGTGGTTGGGATAATTGGTTGCATGGGAATGGTTAATTGGTAATTGGAATTAGTTTTGGAAACACTATGCCCCCAACATGTACGTTAAAATGCCTATGATAATGCTTTTACCATATTAATGGACTTTTAATGGAACTATTGCATGGTATGGTATGGTAATGGAACCCTAAATGGTATAAATAGTTTAATTGGATTAAAATGGTTAAATGGTAAGGTTTGGTGGTCATGGTTATGGTAAATTGAACTCCTTGTGGAGTATAATAAAATCCCTCATGTAAACATGGTAATGAACTCCTTGTGGGGTACAATGGAATCCCCCAAGCAAACATAATAATTAAACACTTGTGGGGTAAATGGGAATACCCCAAGTTAACTTGGTAAATGGGTACATAGGAATCCCTTAACATCTTAAGGTTTGGCTAAGGACAATACTTGCAAGTTATAGTTGGTATGACGGTACCACTTTTAATAGCCTTGGTTAATAATAAATATAATAATGGATTGGTTGGTCGGAAATGGTTTTAATTAGGCAATAATTATGTAATATTATAGCTAACCGTGAAGATGGAAGTCCAATGGACAAAAACTGAAAACTCATGTTTGCCGACATGAGGGGTTGGTTATGCTAACCATATATGATACTATAAGGTATATATGAATACTTTAAGTACACTATACATAAGTATCATGGAGAGTGAAGGGTACTTGGGAATCCCCAACTTTTATGGTATCTCCAGATCATGTGGCAATACACATCGGTGCTTGTTCAGGGGGTTACACTAGACCCATATATCCCGTGGGTGGTTTTAGGACGGTTAAGCTTCACATACCCAGGTTAATGGTTTTAAAGGAAAGCTAAACCTGATTCCCTTGCCTTACTTAGTTTTATATATATATATATATATATATATATATATTATATGTATGGTTTGTATGCTTGTGGTTGGTTTACTTGGTTTTAATACATGGCACGCTAACCCATCCTCGGGCGGCTATATCCCCCCACGCAATGCAGGGACCATCCATTCAAATCTTCCTGCATAGTAATCGGACTTTGGGATCAGCTACTGGATTAAAGTGGTGAGCTTCTATATTCCAAAAGGCTCCATTTCATGTTCATGGAAGCTTTTAAAAAATTTGGTTTACTTATGGATATTGTTTTTGGCTATGGTTGGGGACATGTCCCAACCTGATATTTGTTTTTTGTTGGTTAGAGGCTTTTGTGGAACTACTATGGGTTGAAATGGGAAGGATCGGTATTGGTGTCAACCTTGGAATTGGCATAGGTATTAGGACTAACACCGATTGACTGTGTTATTGGTTGTTCCGTCCTCTTGTTTTTTGGGATTATATAATTATATTGGAAATCATATGGTTATGATTTTGGATTATGGTTTGGTTTGGTATGGGTTATCGAATGGTTGGACTCATTTGGGTGGTCACGATCGTAGACCTATCCCAGAGTCTTGGGTTACATAATAATGCTATTTTGTTATACATTTGGAATTCTTCCGACTAGGATATGCATAGTTTGGTTGGGTTGGGTATTGGGGGTGGTCTCCGGTCCTGGTTGGACTTAGGATGCCCATTACGACAAGGCCTGGTTTGGGTCGTGTCAATTTGGTATCAAAGCTTTAGGTTCATGATCACTTGGGAGTCCACAAAGCCGTGTTGAGTAGATTCTCTTTTAGGGGTGTGTAGCACGCCACACTCATAAGGGAGGAGCTATTATAACAACCCAAAATCACCTCCCGCGACGTCACACGGTGCTTAGGGCTACAAGTAGCCCCAAGCTAACCCTTTGAGCCTATCACTCCTCATAATAACTCATTCAAGAAGGAAAATACAAAGCACTAGCACTGTCATATCAAATGAAAGGAAATACGAAGGTAATACTCGGTCCAAACGACCACAATACTGGAAATCTCAACACAACCACAGTTTGATAACTAGTCTGACAAAGCCTCTACTACTTCATGAACTTGAGATTCATTAGGACAAGTCCCCAACTGACTCAAACTGAACTGAAAGTAATAACAAAAAGACTCGAATACTAAAATGTCTGAAGATAGGTCCTCGAACCATGAGGACTCACCACTGTAGAAATATAGACGAAGGTACTCGAGAATCACTGAAGAGGATGGGACTAAGCACCTAAACCTACATTATAAGACAATATAGCACATAGGCGTATATGTGGGTCAACACTTGGGAATGTACTGAGTATATGGGGGTGTATGCATTTACATAAAACAATATCAATACTCTTTAATCAAATCATGCTTGCAAACATAAATGACTTACATGGCTTGAATAAGTCTAAAATGTAAAGCTTATAAATCATGTAGAATGAAGCATGTAACACAAATCTCGTAAGTCATTATACTTTGGCTTTAAAATCTGTGCTCTCCTCTTATTCTCATTACTCATAGGATGAAGGAAACTTTAAACAATACTTTCAACTCATGCATGTATCTCATGGAGAGTAAAACTTCTTTATTGCTCAAGAACTTATAACTCTTTTGAACTCAAAACACTTGGAACTCAGAATCATATAATTTGGTTTAAAAACTGATGATCAACTCTTATTAGTAGATAAAACTACTTTCTTCTGTGGAAAATACTCAAAAGAAATTCGTTCACTTTAGAAAATACCTTATCTCAAAGGTTTAGGGAAAATATTCTATCTCAATGGAAAATACTTTAGTTTAGTGAGGTTCTCTTAACCGACATAAATCATGTGAGCTACATGGAGTCCAACATCTTGTCATCCTAAGGAAGAAACCTCACGTTGGGTAGAGGCGTCATACTCTTTCCAAGGAGTATAACCTCGACTCAGTGATCACTTATTTCGGCCTTGGGCCCAATCATCTCGGCCTCAGGCCCAAAATCTCAAACCTACGGTGGCACGTAGTTCTGGGGTAAAGAAACCATGGTAACTTAACCAACTCGGTGCTAAATAGTACTCCCTTTAGTTTGTCTCGCTCATCTTATGGAAATCCACTTTCAAAATAATTTCATGCTTCATAAGAACCCAACAATCAAATCTGTATTCTCATGTGGTAGAGTGGATTTCAAAACTCTATGACCATTAGGTCAAAACGTTGGAAAAATTTGCGGGGCTCAAACTACAAGGGAACTTTGCGGGGTCTTACAATATCTCCCCCTTGGAAAAATTCGTCCTTGAATGTCGCTAGTTTGACTAGGAACACATGAAAAATAGAGTACACATAGCTGAAGTAATTTTCTAAACGGGCTTAAAATCTTTCTAAACTCTTGAATACCGCAGAAATAGCAAGAACTTATGCAAGAGTAGATATATTGCTGAACTTTAAATTAGAAAGGCTGAATTAATTAAGAATAATACCTTCAGATCGATATGAACTCGTGGAAAAGAGGTGCGGGTACTTGGATCGCATGTCTGCTTCTGCCTCCCAAGTAGTGCCTTCAACTGACTGGTTCCACCACAACACTTTGACCAAGTAAACATCTTTGTTCCTCAGTCTACAGATCTGAAAATATAAGATCTCAATGGGAATCTCATCAAATGAAAGACTATTTTGAATATCAGCACTCTCTGAAGGATCTACCACAATGGAATCACCAATATGCTTCTTAAGCATAGAGACATGAAAAATAGGATGAACGACTGACAACTCCGCAGGTAACTCAACCTCATAAGCTACTTTCTAACACGGCTCACAACTCTATACGGGATAACATAACAGGGACTAAGCTTTCCCTTTTTTACCAAACCTCTTCACCCCTTTCATGGGTGAAATCTTCAAGTACACCAAATCACCCATTTCAAACTCAAGATCTCTTCTCCTCACACCGGCATATGACTTTTGACGACTCTGAGCTGTCTTTAACCTCTCTCTAATCAACTTACTTTCTCTATAGCTTTAAAAACTGCATCAGGCCCAATCACGATAGCTTCACCCACTGCAAACCAACCTATGGGTAATCTACATCTTCTACCATACAAGGCCTCAAATGGTGCCATCCCGATGCTAACATGGTAACTATTGTTATAGGCGAACTCTATCAATGGCAAATGCTCATCCCAACTACCTTTAAAATTAAGAGCACACACCCTCAACATGTCTTCTAGTGTCTGAATGGTCCTCTAAGCCTAACCATCTGTCTGTGGATGAAAAACAAAACTCAAAAGAACTTGGTTACCAAGACCCTACTGAAATGCCCTCTAAAACTGAGAAGTAAATTGAGTACCCCTATCCGAAATGATAGATGAGGGAACTCCATACAGCCTGACTAACTCCCGAATATACAATCTAGCATAATCCTCAACTGTATAAGATGTATGCATGGGCAAGAAGTGCATAGACTTAGTCAGACTGTCTACAACAACCCAAATAGAATTATGATGACAACGCGAAAGAGGTAACCCGGTCACAAAGTCCATATTCACTACCTCTCACTTCCAAGTAGGTATACCAAACTCTTGCATCACACCACTAGGTCTTTGGTGCTCTACCTTAACCTGTTGGCATGTTGTACACTTTTCTACAAAATCAGCTATATCTTTCTTCATACTATTCCACCAATAGATTTCCAGCAAGTCACGGTACATCTTGGTAGTACCGGGGTGAATAGAATATAGCGTACCATGCGCTTCAGCTATAATCCTCTACCTCAGATCATCAACACATGGAAAACATAATCTACCCTGTAATCTCAACATACCATCTCCCCCTTGGGACAAAACCTCTACCTTTTGGTCCTTAACTGTCTCCTTCAGTCTGACCAAACTAGGATCTCTATCTTGCTTCTCCTTCACATCCGAAACTAAAGAGGATGCAGAACTACTTTGTACCAAAGTACTTCCCTCAGCTGAATCAAGCAACCTAACACCCAATCTAGCTAGACAATGCATATCATGAGCTAAATCTTTCTTACCTTCCTCTACATGAGCAACACTACCCATAGACAATCTACTAAGGGCATTCTCCACTACATTGGCTTTGCTCGGGTGATACAACACACTCATATCATAGTCTTTTAACAACTCTAACCACCTTATCTGCCTAAGATTCAACTCCCTTTGAGTAAACCCATACTGTAGGCACTTATGATCAGTATACACATCAACATGAACACCATAAAGATAGTGTCTCCAGATTTTCAAAGCAAAGATCACAACAGCTAACTCAAGATCATGGGTTGGATAATTCTTCTCATGCGGCTTTAACTGTCTAGAGGCATAGGCTACTACCTTACCTCTTTGCATCAACACACAACCCAAACCAACTCTAGAGGCATTATAATACACCACAAAACCATCTGTACCATCAGGCAAAGTCAACACAGGGGCTGAAGTAAGTCGAGTTTTCAACTCTTGAAAACTTTTCTCATAGGAATCTGACCACCGGAACTTAACTTTTTTTTGGGTCAACCGGGTCATGGGAGAAGCAATAGAAGAGAAACCTTCAACAAAACGGTGATAGTAGCCTGCTATACCCAAAAAACTTCTAATGTCAGATGGAAAAATAGGTCTAGGCCAATTTTTTATAACTTCTATCTTTTGGGGATCAACTCTAATACCTTTGGCTGAAATAATATGACCAAAAAAGGCTACAGACCTTAGCCAAAATTCATACTTACTGAATTTAGTGAACAACTGGTGACCTCTAAGAGTTTGCAAGAAAATTCTAAGATAATCTGCATGATCATGCTTACTGTGGGAGTAGACAAGGATGCCATCTATGAACACTATGACAAACATATCAAGATATTGCTTGAACACTTAATTCATGAGGTCCATAAAAGTTGCTGGGGCATTGGTTAGCCGGAAAGACATGACTAGAAACTCAAAATGACCATACCGAGTTTGGAAGGCTATCTTTGGAATATTACATTCCCTCACTTTAAGTTGATGATAGCCGAATGTAAGGTCTATCTTGGAGAAATAACTTGCACCTTGAAACTGATCAAACAGGTCATCAATTCTTGGAAGAGGGTACTTATTTCTTACTGTGACCTTGTTAAAGTGACAATAGTCAATGCACATAGGCAAAGAACCATCTTTCTTCCACACGAATAGAATAGGTGCGCCTCAAGGAGAAATACTGGGCCTTATGAAACCCTCGTCTAAAAGATCTTTGAGTTGCTCTTTCAACTCCTTAAGCTCAGCAGGTGCTATACGATATGGCAGAATAGAAATGGGATGAGTGTCCGGAAGAAGGTCAATCCCAAATTCTATCTCTCTATCGGGAGGTAGCCCTTGGAGATTTTTCAGAAAAACATCTAGAAACTCATTAACAATATCGACTGACTGAATAGTTGGAGACTCAAATTTAGTGTCTTTGACTCTAACTAGGTGATAGATGTAACCCTTGGATATTAGATTTTTGTCTTTTAGATAGGAGAGAAAATGACTCTTGGGAGATACCAAACTCCTGGACCACTTAAAAACTGGCTCATAAGGGAATCAAAAATTGACCACATGGGTATGATAGTCTATAGATGCATAACAGGAATGAAGCCAATCCATACCTAGAATAAAGTCAAAATCCACCATGTCTAACTCTATCAAATCAGCAAGTATGACTCTATGAAGAACAGTAACAGGACAATCTCTATACAATTGTTTAGCAATAACTGACTGCCCTACTGGTGTGGAGACTAGGAAAGGCTCAGTAATCTTTTTGGGACTCATTTTGAAATTCACAGCCACAAATGTAGTCACATAGGAGAGACTTGACCCGGGGTCCAACAATATATAAACATCAAAACAAAAGATGCAGAGCATACCAGTAACAACATCGGGAGAGTCCTCCTGCTCCTGATGGGATGGTAAGGCATATAATTTGTTCTAGCGCTAACCGCCAGTAGTGCTAGATGAAGTACCCTGAACAGGGGCGGGATGAGGGACAGAAGCTGGTGTACTAGTAGTCTATGCCTGAGGCCGGGCATCTCTGGTCCGCTGCCTAGCATGCAGACAATCTCTAAGTCTGTTACCCAACTTGCCACAACCAAAACCCCTTAAATCTATGAAACACTCACCGGGATAATCCCTACCATACTTAGCACAAGGAGGATAATGGGGCCTGTTACCAACGCTGTTCTATGACCTAGACATAAATGACCTGCTCCCTTGCTCCTGCCTACCTCTAGGAGTGGGAGTACTAGCTGAAGAAGGCACTAGAATAATGGACATCTCTGAAACAAAGGGCTGTTTCCTCTATGGAACCTAGGCTAACTATACTCATACTGCTCAGATCTAGCCCTCTTGTTACCACTCACTCTATTTCTCTCTCTAATATTATCTGCCTCTATCTGCTGTGCATACGTCATCAACCTAGAGAGATCCATATCCTTATGCAGCATCGCAGTCCTACACTCTTTAAGCACCAAACTAGAAACACCTTTCACAAACTTGCTCATACTAGCTCAGGTGTCAAAAATCAAATCAGGTGCATACTTAGTCATCTAGTTGAACTTTAAGTAGTACTCCTTAACAGTCATGGAGTCCTGCCTCAAGTTTATAAACTCCTAAATCTTTTCTTCCTTTATCTCAAGTGGAAAGATCTTGTCCAAGAATGCATCTTGGAATACCTTCCAATTCATAGGAGCAACATCACACCTCTACCTTTTCTCCATGATACAACCCAGTCATAAGCTATGTCCTTCAACTTGTAAGATTCCAACTCAACACTTTCTTCCTCAGAAACATGCATCACCTGCATTATCTTTCTCACCTCTTCAAGGTACAACTGTAGGTCCTTACCTGCCTTGGACCTATAAAACTCTAGTGGATTCATCTGCATAAAATCACGGATCCTAGAAGCAGTTACATCACCTCCCTACTAATTTACAACTGAGGCCTGGTTATTGGCCCAAAAATTAGCGGTGACTGCTTAGGATAACACCAAAAAGGATGTCTAAAACTCAACATGAGACATAGTCTCATTCAAAGAATCAACAGGTGGGGGTTGCTCATCATTGCTTCCGCAGTTATTCGCTCTTTGGAGAGGCATTTTCTAAAATAGGAGATCATGAATTATTAGATAAGAGGGACAACTGCAGGCATGATAGAATCTGAAAGAAAAAAACAACTTTTTCCTAAAATGTCTTGTAGCCTCTTGCTCATAGATGTGGCAAGCTACACACCGATGAAGAAGACTCTACTCAATGCAGCTTGTCAGACTCTCTAGGATCCTTTAAAATCTTAGACTCTGATACCAAGTTTGTAACGACCTAAAATCACATCCCGGGATGTCACACGGTGCTTAGGGCTACAAATAGCCCCAAGCTAACCCTTTGAGCCTATCACTTCTCATAATAACTTATTCAAGAAGAAATATACAAAACACTGGCACTATCATATCAAATAAAAGAAAATATGAAGGTAATACTCAGTCCAAATAACCACAATACTGGAAATCTCAACATAACCACAGTTTGATAACTAGTCTGACAAAGCCTCTACTACTTCATGAACTTGAGATTCATTAGGACAAGTCCCCAACTGACTCAAACTGAACTGAAAGTAATAACAAAAAGACTCGAATACTAAAATGTCTGAAGATAGGTCCTCGAACCATGAGGACTCACCACTGTAGAAATATAGATGAAGGTACTCGAGAATCACTAACGAGGATGGGACTGAGCACCTGTACCTACATTATAAGACAATGTAGCATATAGACATATATGTGGGTCAACACTTGGGAATGTACTGAGTATATTGGGGTGTATGCATTTACATAAAACAATATCAATACTCTTTAATCAAATCATGCACGCAAATAGGAATGACTCATATGGCTTGAATAAGTCTAAAATGTAAAGCTCATAAATCATGTAGAATGAAGCATGTAACATAAATCTCATGAGTCATTATACTTTGGCTTTAAAATCATGCTCTCCTCTTATTCTCATTACTCATAAGATGAAGAAACCTTTAAACAATACTTTCAACTCATGCATATATCTCATGGAAAGTAAAACTTCTATATTGCTCAAGAACTTATAACTCTTTTGAACTCAAAAACTTGGAACTCAAAATTATATGAATTTCGTTTAAAAACTAATGATCAACTCTTATTAGTAGAGAAAACTACTTCCTTATTTGGAAAATACTCAAAAGCAATTCATTCACTTTAGAAAATATCTCATCTCAAAGCTTTAGGGAAAATATTTTATCTCAATGGAAAATACTTTAGTTTAGGGAGGTTCTCTTAAACAACATAAACCATGTGAGCTACATGGAGTCCAACGTCTTGTCCTCCTAAGGAAGAAACCTCACGTTAGGTAGAGGCGTCATACTCTTGCCAAGGAGTATAACCTCAACTCAGTGATCACTTATCTCGGTCTCGAGCCCAATCATCTCTACCTCAGGCCTAAAATCTCAAACCTGTGGTGGCATGTTGGGGTAAATAAACCATGGTAACTTACCCAACTCGATGCTAAATACTACTTCCTTTAGTTTATCTCGCTCATCTCATGGAAATTTACTTTCAAAATAATCTCATGGTTCATAAGAACCCAACAATTAAATCTGTAATCTCATGTGGTAGAGTGGATTTCAAAACTCTATGACCATTAGGTCAAAACATTTTCTCATTAATCTCAAAATACTCAAATCATGGGTGCTTATAGCACAATAATTCATAAAATTGCAAGTCTCAAGTAGGGCTTAATGACCCATAATTCAATCTCAAGTTAAAACTCATCATAATGCATAATAGATAGCATATAGGTTCATAATTCATGTAGAAATCTGGAAGTTAAAGCAATTTGTCTCAGAATATCAACATACTCATATACTTAAATTTCTAGAATATTGAAACTCTTAAATTCTCAAGGAGTAACAACATAGGGTATAAACCCAGCTTCAATTTCTTAAGAAAACATGCAAAATCATACTATTTGACTTTCAATTCATAGGAAACATCAAGATATTGCAATTAATAACAATGGGTGAAAAACCCTAATTCAATATCATGTAAAATATCATAGATTGCAGAAAATAATAGTTTAAATAAGCCTTTAGGTACAAGGGTGAAAGGATTACCCTTGTTCAAAACTCCACATACCTTAGATTATAAAATTGGATGAATAAGCTTGCTTCAAAATCTTCTTCTTACTCTTTAAATAAGGTTGTTGCAACCCTTGAACTTAGAGAACTTAAATCTTAACTCAATTTGCAAAATCTATGGTGAGTTCTCAGATTTCTTGGAGAAGGGTTTTAAATTTGATCTTGAGGGAGAAACCCTAGATCTCTTGTGTTTTTGATGATGAATGAAGTCATTTGCATTGTTTGAAACATATATGGTTGATAAAAGAGTGGAAATACCAAAGAGTCCCTTTTAAAAATGACTTAAAAATACTGAACGGGGGCTGCAATGGTCTGTTGCTACCTGATGGTCCATCGGATCGTCTGCCACATGTCGGTCAGAAAAAGAACACACTACCTTGATATGATAGTCTCAGCGATGGTCCGTCACAAACTCAATAGTCCATTGGATCATCCATCGTACGTTGGCCGGGATTAGGCCGCACTACCTCAGCGGCGATGATCTCACCGATGGTCCGTCACAATCTTGATGGTCCATCATCCTAGCTGTCGTACTTAGGCTAGAAAAAGGAGTTACTTCCTTGGTTGTGACGGTTCGAGTGATGGTCCATCCCACACTCGACGGTTCATGACATTTGGGTGGTTCTGACAACTCTCGGTAAAACAGCAATAACTTCCCACCCCGATGTCGGATTTAGATAAAATTGGTATCGTTGGAAAGCTATTTCAATTATCTACACTTCAGAAAGATATTTTCAGGAAAATTCAACAATATTAAAACACTAATAACTTGGGAAGTCTCTTTTCAATCTTTTAGGGCTGGAATTACACTTCACTTGACACGCTCAAGGTTCAATCTACAATAGAACTTTGCGGGGTCATACAACTATAAGACATTTAAAAATGCTTAAATTTATTGGTATTCTATTTTCAAGCTGCAAGGTCTAAGGTTCTTTGTAATCGTGATTTATTTTCTTTTCATATCATGCTTGGATGATCTGAGATGCAAGGTAACTCTTCTGTCCCAACTGGGGACAATATTGAAAGGACACGTACTACTCTAGGGATCCATACTCAGTCTAGGGGTCCATTCCCTAATATTTATAAAGTTCCACAGTTGCTACTAGTCCTCCTTAGGGTGAGGTGACTAATGCAGAATTTCGCCAATTGATTTATGTCATTGCTAAGTTGGTTGTTGCTTAGGCTATGAGGGATGTATCTGGTGTTCTATTTGCTGAGGCCACAAGGGTTGGCTAGTTATGAAGATGAATCCTTCTACTTTTACTGGTATGAAGGTGGAGAAGGATCCTCAAGACTTTTACTGATATTCAGGTTAATGCAGGCCACAAATATGGAGAGGATGAATTTTGCATCTTATCAGCTCAAGCATATTGTGTACCTGTGGTATGAGAAGTGGGATAGATTTAGAGGTGACGTTGAGGAATTATCCTTATAGGAGACTTTCTCAAATGCTTTTCTAGATTACTTCTTTCCTCAGGAGACGAGAGAAGCAAAGATGGATGAATTAGTAAATCTTAAGCAAGGGAAAATGTTAGTTAAGTAATATTCCTTACAATTTCATCATTTGTCAAGGTATGCTCTAAACTTGGTGTCTGATATAAGGGTGGGAATGAGTTAGTTCACTTCTGGTTTATCTCGAGATTTGATCCTTAAAAGTAAGACTATATTGCTGATCAAAGATGTGGATATTTTGAGGTTGGTTATTCACATATAAAGGGTGAAGGAAGAAAAGAGGAAATAGGCAGAGTTCAAGGAAAGGCAGGGTAAGAGGAGCAGGTTCTCTGTTCAAGGTAGTGCTAAAAAATAGGGTGGTCAGGATAGTGGTAAATTGGAAAAAAAGAAGTGGGAGATTTCTGGTTCCTTCTTTACTCAAAATAGTTAGGTGATAGGTGTCAATAGGGTGGCAATAATTTTTGGGCACAGGGTGTATAATCTTAGGCGAGTGGGGCTCGGTTGGCTTCTTCATGACCTCCTTACTGGTTCTGTGGTCATTTTTATTAGGGATTTTATGATGAAGGGAGGGAAAAATATTTTAAATATGGCTAGCTAGGCCATATGCTCAGGAATTTTTGGTTGGTAAGGGTGCTTTGGGAGAGAGTAAGGCTCTGGTTGCTTCATCATCTACTCTGGCACCAAAAGGTGCTGTTTTTGCATCTGTTTTTGCTTATGGTACTGGCACTGGTCAGAATAGGTTATATGCTGTTGCTACTTGATGAAAATCTGAGGGATCACCTGATGTCATGACTGGTATGTTACAACTCTTCTTATGACATATATTGTCTGCTTGACCTGGGGTCCACTCTTTCTTATGTGACCCTATTTGTGGCTGTGTATTTGGTTTTAATCTTGAGGTTATTTTATATCAGTTTTTTATTTCTAACCCAGTAGAAAAATTTGTGGTTGCTAAGAGAGTCTATAGGGGGTGTGTGATATCTGTAGGTAGTAGGCAGACTTTGGTGGATTTGTTTGAACTAGATATAGTGAATTTTGATGTTATTCTGGGGATGGATTGGTTACACACTTGTTATTCATTGTTAGATTGTCAGACCTGTAACATTGTTTTAGGTTCCCTAGTGAACCAGTTATAGAGTGGGAGGTGGTTCCGTAGGTCCTAAGAAAAGGTTTATTTTTTATCTTAGAGCTCGGAGATTAATCTCTAAAGGGTGTCTTTATCACTTAGTCCAGGTTAAAGATTCTAACTCGAAAGGTCCTTCTCTACATTTGGTTCCAGTGGTAAATGAGTTTCCTGAGGTCTTTCCAGATGATCTTCCTGGTGTTCCTCCGGACAGGGAGATTGAGTTTGGTATTGATTTGGTCCCGAACACTTATCCAATATCTATTCCTCCTTATAGAATGGCTCCGGCTGAGTTGAGGGAACTCAAGGAGCCATTTAAGGATCTTCTGGATAAGGGTTTATTCATCCCAGTGTTTCCTCTTGGGGTACACTGGTATTATTCATGCACAAGAAGGATGGTTCCCTTCAGATGAGCATTGAATATAGGCAGTTGAATAAGGTAACGGTCAAGAATAAGTATCATCTTCCAAGGATAGATACTTGTTTGATCAGTTGTAAGGTGCAAAGTTCTTTTCTTAGATAGATCTTTGGTTTGGGTATCATTAGCTTAAAATTAGGGAAGAGGATATCCGTAAGCTGTAAATGGTGATTGTAGTTAAAATATGGCCTAGACCCAGGACTCCAACTGACATTTAGACCTTCTTGGGTTTGGCTGGGTATTATAGGAGGTTTGTGGAAGGTTTCTCGACGATAGCTGCCCTATTGACTAAGTTAACTCAAAAAAAGGTAAGTTTTCTTGGTCAGATGCTTGTAAGGGAGTTTTGAGAAGTTGAAGGATAAGCTAACTTCGGCTCCAGTTATGACATTTCCTGAGGGTAATAAGGGGTTTGTCATTTATTGTGATGCATCTCATATGGGAATTGGTTGTGTTTTAATGCAGCATGGGAAGATAATTGCCTATACTTTAAGGCAACTGAAGGTACATGAGAGAAATTATCCTACTCATGATTTGAATTTTTTAGTGGTAGTTTTTGCTTTGAAAATCTGGAGGTATTATTTATATGGAGTGCACGTGGACATCTTTTCTGATCATAAGAGTCTATAGTATATGTTCACTCAGAAGGAGCTAAATCTCTGGCAGAGGAGATGGTTGGAGCTTCTCAAGGACTATGATATGAGTCTTCACTACCACCCATGTAAAGCTAACATGGTTGCTGATGCTCTTAGCAGGTTATCCATAGGGAGTTTGGCTCATGTAGAAAAGGAGAAAAGGGAATTGGTGAAGGATATTCATATCCTAGCTAATCTTGGGGTCCATCTTCTAGACACCGACGATGGTGGTGTGATAGTAGAGGAAGTCGTTCGGTCGTCTCTTAGTCCAGAGATTAAGGAGAAACAAGTGTTGGATCCTATCTTGATGAAAATCTAGAGTGATATAGGTGGGCAAAGGGTGATGGTGTTTGAGATCAGTGGTGATGGTACCTTGAGGTACCAAGGGAGGTTATGTGTTTTTGACATCAATGGTTTGCGACAAAGGGTTTTGCCTAAGGCGCATGAATCACGATATGTTGTTCATCCCGGTTCGACCAAGATGTATCATAACCTCAAAGAGATATATTGGTGGAATGGTATGAAAAGGGATGTGGATGATTTTGTTGCCAAATGCATAGTGTTCCAAACAAGTCAAAGTTGAGCACATGAGGCCTGGTGGGTTGTATCAGGATATTGATTTGCTTGAATGGAAATGAGAGGTAATTAATATGGATTTCGTTACCGGTCTTTCTCGATCTTAGAATTAATTTGATTTGGTTTGGGTTATCATGGATAGGATGATAAAGTCCAGCTCATTTCTTACCGATGCGGATGCCACCAAGGCCTTTCCCAACTATTTAAAACCAACCAAACCAATTGGGGTTCCATTACCATATTATGCAATGCAAGGTTTTAAATAAAAGTCAAACTATGTGACAAAACTATTCTCTTAGGCATTTTAACAAACATGTTAAGGGCATATAGTTTTCAAAATCCAAAACCAAGAACCAATTAACCATTCCCATGCAACCACATGTTCAAACCAACATTATAACATAAAAAATCATAAATAGAGCATGGAAAAACATCATCCAACCATTAGTAACCAAAACCCCCAACATATATTTCAAAACCAACACAAACCCATAATTATGCCAAGAAAACCATTAAGTAAAACATGTTTTTAGTTGAACTAACAATGACAGAAGAGTAACATGCCTTATTTATGAAGATTCACATAGAGAATTTGGTATTTAATCCTCTAGATGAACACTTTAAGAAAACCCTACCCCAATCTTCTTGAGATAGTTTAGAGAGAGTTTTAGGAGTGTTTTGTTCTTTCAAAGAATGTTATGAGAGGTTACAATATGATATAAGACGTGGGGACTTAAGGGTTTTTGGTTGGGAAATGTCTAGAATACCCTCAGCTTAAAAGATAAAAAAAATAGGCGGAGGAGCGTACAACTAGACCTACCAAACCATACCCACAACATACAAGTGGTACCCTCCACTCGTACACTAGTAAGCAAATTGGACTCAAACACAGTCCAACATACGACCACAAGGGCCAACAGGTATCCGTAACATATAATTGGTACGCTTAAACCGTACCCTAGTCAGCTTACTAAGGGCTTGATACACTGAGAATCATACGATTCTATAACCTATCTCATACCATCATCATACGATCAGTATGATGTCCACTCATGCCTTGGACAAAAAAAAACCAAAACCACACTGAGTAATAGATGACCTAGACCCCTAAACCATACCCACATCATATGACTAGTAAGCATGAATCATATGATGTCCAAAGAGTTCTCAAGAAATTTCTAAGGGTCAAAACCCAGGGTGTTCAACAAAGGTATCTAAATCAACTATTAGATGTTGAACAAGCCATAACTAGCCCTAGGATAGCAATACCTCCTAATATAGAGAAACTAAGTCCACTCTACCTAAGGTATTGACAATTTGGATAAGTCTCATCTTAAACTCAAGTGACCAAGGTAATCTTTTCATCAGTTTAGTAACTAAAGCATTACCGACCTAATCATAAGCCTACAAGCTAAAATTCTCCTAAGGTGTGATTAACTAGGCTAATCATGCCCAAAACAATATCCAAAATAGCCTAAATGATCCAACTAATCCCAAGTATTTGAATTTACCACACCAACACCTAAAACACATCTTGAATCTAACACAATATCATAAATATACTATGAAATAGCTCAATATAATAAGGGGTAAAACCTAACCTACCTTGATGCTGAAGAAAGCTCAAAAAATTTGCTAAATCACCTCTTTTCCTTTTCGAGAAGATTCTGTAAGATACCAAGTTATCAAAATCACATTCTACAAATCAATATAAGAATAATGATACCCATATTGCACTATTATACTGCGGGTCCAAAAATTACCCAAAAATCCCATGTGGGTCCTATTTACGAAAAAATCATATTTTCAAAGCCAATCCAACATTTTCATATATCCAAGGAATCATTACCCTAAAAATGGGTGTAATTCAAGCTAATTTGGGGCTGAGATCATGCCTCCAAGTTTTTGGGATTTTTGAGCAAGAAATGGAGATTTCTACCATGAAAAGGGTGAAATATTACCACAAATCAAAGGGATTCACAAAAATAGATGTTAGGCAAGCTCTCAATCACCCACAAGCCTCAATTCTAAGATATATCCCTTTTTAGGGTTTTAGCTCTCAAGAAATTGGATGAAGAATAGGCAAAACCGTGCAAAGAGGGTTTATTTATACCAATACCAGGTGCTCAAGTCTCGCTATCGTGACTAGACCTTCGCGATTATGATGTAATGCATCAGACAAGGATGTCACGATCTTGAATTATCACACTGTGATCGTGGTTCTTTAGCCTGCCCAAGGAGTTGCATTCATGACTTGAAGTGTCACGATCGCGATCCATGGTCAGTGATCGTGGATGTAACAGATTACAGCTAAGACTTGGAATTTCCCTTGGGATTCATATGGAATCCTACATATGCAAACGAACTATGTAATCACACCAAATTCGATGCTCTAAACACAATGGCACAGTCAAAATTTCCATCTAAAGTCATTTTGATGAAAGGTGGGTAACACACCCAATTTCTAATTTTTTAACTTTCCGGCTAATAGGTGAAATAAGCCTGGGTTCCTTGGGACCTAAAGCAAAGGTCTACCTATCCTAAAATTGATATTTTAGAGCTATTGGAATAGTCAGAATTTATATTCGGGTTATTTGACTGAAATTTTTGCCCAGTGGCCAATTGGAATCAGCGAAGACTTCAAAACAGAGAAATGGCTCTAAAAACCAAATAAATTGCTCGATAACCAAAATGTTAGTTCCAACAAGTCATGACTTTGGGCAGCTACAGAGAATCTCTAAAAGAAAAAATAAGTAGAAAGAGGGAAAATAACCTAAAGGATGATTACAATATCCATCAATAAAGGAACTTTGGTTCATGAAAGTTAATGGTTAGGATGTACCTGAAGTCTCAAACAGGTGAGGATACTGGGTTTGTATGTCACAAGTAGCCTCCTCTAATGGGCGGTGCCTCTATTGAACCTTAACTACAGGAATCTCCCTAGTGTGGAACCGCCTAACATCACTAGCCAAAATGAGCACCGGCTCCTTCACAAAGGTCAACCGCTCATCTAACTGGACTAAGTCCCATCTAAGCACATGAGATAGATCTAGAATATATCACCGCAACATAGAAACATGGAAAATTGGATGGACATCAGCAAAATATAAAGGTAAATCTAACTCATAAGCCACTTCATCAACTATGCGAAGAATCTTAAAAGGTCCAATATATCTAGGACTGAGCTTGTCCTTCTTATCGAACCTTATCACACCCTTCATAGGTGATGGTTAGGGTACATGATCTTATTACAGGGCTTGACCACTCATGCTCATCTCGATAAGAAGACTAGACTCAAAGGAATACTTGATCACCAACTCTAAATCTCAAGGCACGGAATCTATGACCTACATATTCCTTCTGCCTAATTTGAGATATTCTCAGCCTAACTTGAATCACCCCGAATCTATCCAACGACTCTTGAAGCAAATCAGTACCACGGGGTTGAATCTCAAAAGTCTCAAACCATCCAATTGGAGAATAACCATCCAATTCGAGAATGACATCTCCTACTATAAAAAGCTTCAAAAGGCACCATCTCAATACTCAAGTGATAACTGTTGTTATAAGCAAACACTGCCAAGGCTAAGTGATCCTCCCATAAGCCCCCAAAAATCCATAACACAGGCTCAGAGAATATCCTAAAGCACCTGGATAGTCTGCTCGGACTAGCCATTGGTCTAAGGATAGAAGTAGTACTAATATCCACTTGAGTACACAACTCTTCCTGGAAAGCTCTCAAAATATTAAAGTGAACACGAAACTCGAGTCTGAAATAATAGATATAGGTATACTATGCAAATAGACTATCTCATGCACATTGATGTAGGCTAACTCCTCAGGACTAAAAGACATCTGAATAGGAAGGAAATGTGATGACTTAGTCAACTAATCCATGATGACCCAAATACCATTAAACCAAAAGGAAGTACGAGGCCAACCACTAACAAAATACATGGTAATCCACCTCCATTTCCACTCAAGAATGGGCAACCCCTGAGTTAATCCCCCTGGTCACTAATATTGGGCCTTTACCTGCTGATAACATACGCAACAAAGTATAAAATCTGCCATATCTCTCTTGATTCCACTCCACCAGTAATGTTGTCTCAAATCTTTATACATCTTAGCTGAACTCGAATGAATAGAATATCTAGAACTGTGAGCCTTATGCATAATCAACTTGATGAAGTCATTGATATTAGGACATAAATGTAGCTATCAAATCTAAAAATTCCCTCAAGATCTATGGTGATTCTCTCAAACTACTTCTCAACACCTATTCATGAAGAAAGCGATGCTTACTATCATCAAATTGACGATCCTAAATCAGCTAAAAAGGCAAAAACCTCACCTCAACACTAGCAAGAATCCTCCTAGGTTCTGAAATATCAAGGGGAACCATCAAGCTGGCTAAGGACTGAATGTCTTGTGCTAACAACCTCTAAGAAATTAAAATATAAGCCATGCTGCCCATACTCACTGACTTCCGACTCAAGGCATCTACTACAACATTTTACTTACCCGACTGATACAAGGTAGAGATATTACAATCCTTAAGCAACTATGGGTCATAAGATGTTGAAGATTATGATGATTGGTGAAAATCTCACAATGCTCACCATAGGGATGGTGCCTCCAAATCTTATGCATAAAAATTACCACCGACAACTCCAAATCATGAGTGGGGTGGTTATGATCTTGAACCTTAAGTTGTCTCAAAGCATAAGAAATAACACAACCATGTTGCATCAAAGAACAACCTAGGCTAACACCAAAAGCATCATAAAACATGATGAATCCCTCACCCTCTACCAAAAGAGCTAGAATAGAAGCTGAAGTAAGAAATCCTTGATCTTTCTAAAGCTCAACTCACAATCCTCAAAGCATTGAAAAGGAACCACCTTCTGAGTCAATCTAGTCGTAGGTGCTAAAATAGAAGCAAAACCCTTGATGAAGAGTCTACAACAATCGGCCAACCAAATAAAGCTACGAACCTCAGTCGAAGATGTAAGTCAAGCCCAATTATGAATCGCCTCAATCTTGATTGGGTCTACCATAATCCCATCCTTAGACACCATATGCCCAAGGAATTTCACTGACTTAAGCCAAAAGTCACACTTTAAGAACTTGGAGAAAAGCACATGATCTCTCAAAGTCTGGAGCACAATCCTCAAATTCTGTGTTTGCTCCTCTCTACCCCTTAAATTTATAAGGATGTAGTTGGTAAAAACAATCATAAAGGAATCCAAATAAGGCAAGAACATTCAATTCATTAAATCTATCAACGTGGTTGGTGTATTAGTCAAGCCAAAACACATCATGAGGAACTTATAATAACTATATCGGATCATAGAAGTTATCCTTGGGACATCCTCAGCCTGAATCCTCAACTGATGGAAACCAGATCTCACATCAATCTTAGAAAACACAGTTACACAATAAAGCAAATCAAACAAGTCATCAATGCAAAGCATAGAAAAATAGTTCTTTACTGCCATCTTATTAAGCTTCCTATAATCAATGTACATATGCTTGGAACCACTCT
Source organism: Capsicum annuum (assembly GCF_002878395.1). NCBI lineage: Eukaryota > Viridiplantae > Streptophyta > Magnoliopsida > Solanales > Solanaceae > Capsicum > Capsicum annuum. Next base: position 1,236,370 of record NW_025833140.1, on the reverse strand, counting down.
TCGTCTTTATAAACAACACAGGAGCTCCCTAAGGAGACATAAAGCCTAATACAACCCTTACCAAGAAGACCCTGATGTTGAGAATTTAGCTCCTTAAGCTCGACAGGGGCCATATGGTAAGGTGCCATAGAGATAGGTTGGGTTCCAGGCTCGAGATCAATAGCAAACTCAATCTCATAGACAAAGGGTGTAATACCAGATAGGTCGGTAGGTAATACATCAGGAAACTCACAAACTACAAGAATAGAGTCAAGCGATGAACTCTCTATACTAGTATCACAACTATAAGCGAGATAAGACTCTTAACCCCTCAAAATAAGCCTCATAGAATGAATATAATAAATGATCCCCATTGTCTCATAGCTAACTAATCCTGCCATATGAATGAGGGTATACCAAGTACGGCTAAGGTAACAGTCTTGAAAAAATAATCCATGACTACATGACAGTGGGATAACCGGTCCATGCTAGAATCACATCAAAATCTACTATATCCAAAACAATAAGATCAACATGGGTATCAATATCTCTAACAGTCATAACATAGGATCTGAACACCTAATCCACTACTAAAAAATCACCCACAAGAGTAGATACACATAAGGAAATAGATAATAAATCCTAGGGGAACTCTAATTATAGAGCATAATGGGTAGATACACAAGAATAAGTAGATCTTGGATCAAATAAAGTAAGGGTCAACTAATGGCACACCAAAATTACACCTATAAAAATAGAATTCGAAGACTCAACCTTGGGTCTAGAAGGTACTACATATAACTAACCACACTCGCCACCTGGCTAGGATCCTGATCGACCTCTTATCCTACCTGCCTGAGAACCTCCTTGAGTACCCTAGAAACTAACCCTACGACCCTGAGAATCATCTCTAGCTGGGGAATGAACTACTCTAATAGGGGGAACACTTTGAGCCAAAGCAACAATCACCTCACAACAAGGGTAATCTTGTAAATAGCGACCATGATCTCTACAACTATAACATATCACCTGAGCTAAACCAGAACCAGCAGACTTGGTTGACCAAATATTACCATCATGTCTAGGATGACCAAAATATGCACCTCTTAAAGATTGACCACTGCCTTAACCAGGGAGATTACTAGCACTAGACTGACCTCCATAAGTAATCTGAAGAATTGCCTGAATAGGTTGACTAAGCTGACTCTGAGGCTGATAGGATGGACGTGAAGGATATCTACCATAAAAATATCTACCTCTGAATTGATAAATACCATAGCTCCAACTGAAACTGCCCTAATATCTAGGCCTCTTATCATTGCACCCACGGGCCTTAGATGTATCTCCTCCATAATTTTACATAATCAAAAACCTCAGCAAAAGACCTACCCATAGCAACCAAACTCTGAGTAAACATATGAAGGGGGAGTCTTAACCATCTAACAATGAAACAAACATGCTCATACTAAGTATACAAAATAGAAGTAGCATGCCTAGCTAACTCATGAAAACAAGCCTCATACTTCATAATAGTCATAGACCCCTGCTTTAATCTAGATAATGCATCTCTCAAATGATCTCTAGGACTTTGAGGCATGTACTTCTTGAGGAATATCTCAAAAAACTGAGCCCATGTCAAAGGAGAAGATCTAGCTGGTCTAGATTCCATATAACCTCTCCACCAATGCTGAGCAGCCAAATCCAACTAAAATATGGTGTAATACACACCACGAGTCTCAACTAGGCCTAAATTATAGAGCCTGTACTCATAAATTATCCAAAACTCATACGCTTTCTTGCCTAAAGCAACTAAAAACCTAGGCGAAGTCAATCTCAAGAATCTACCTCAACTCTGGGAGTTGTAGTTATAGGCTACACCTCCACCTCAGTACCACTCTAATCCATAGACTGTGCACCATCAGGCAGTGCACCACCAACTATCCCCTAAAGCTGAATCAAATCATCCTTAAGCACTAAAGAAGAAATAAACCCTGGTGGATTCTAGGATGGTTTGTGGGTCATCCCTAACTGAAGTAGAAGAATCTCTAGCTTTGGAGTGGGAATAGGGTCTGGTGGAGGACCCCTATCTTGGACCCTAGCTGGGGATATATCTCATGTCTATCCACGACCTCTGTGTCATCCACAAACATAGGAAGGGTCCCTAGGCTCAATCTCAGGACCCTCATCGATTGTAGCAGTAGCATATATCCTAGCCATCAACAAAATAGTGAAGTCAAGGAAATGTTCTACAAATCAACTTAGACTTTTAGCATGATATAAGTGAAAGAAGTGAAGAACTCCTAAGAATGTCACATAGCCTTTCAAAGATAGAAAAAAGATGTCATTATTTCAAACTGCTAGACTGTACTAGATATTTGCTCTTATACTAACAATACCAATGTAACCTGGCTCTGATACCAATTTATCATGACTAAATTTATGAGTCATGATAGTGCCTACTCTATCTCGCTAGTAGGTAAGCCAAACTATAACTTGGAGTTAAACACAATGGGTTAACTTGGTGAAAAATTCCCAACATAGTCGAAAATCAACAACACAACTTATAAGCAATAAGGTATTTGAAATAGATAAAGATCGTCAGCATAAATACCATACCATGATCTGGTAGAGCCAGTAAAAGAGCATCTAGTAATAATAATGCAACCCATGTATCTAGAATAGTCAATAATATCTATCTCAAACTAAAAGACTGAAAATAGAAAGATAGAAGGAAATAGGTGACTCCAACTCTAAGAGCTCATCATATCTTTGGATATCAACATAGCACGAAAGTCGATCAACGACAGTAACTAGTACTTGAATCTACACCAGAAGTTACATAAGTTTAGTATGAGTACCAAAACCATGGGTACTCAGTAGACATCATCGACCAACTGAGCTATATCATGATAAAAATATGGTAAAATAAAATATAACATAACTAAGTTAAGGTATAGACAAACCTAAAGTAACTCCAACATCGTTGTGTATAAACAAGTAAATAAACTAGAATAATAGCATAATTTAACATAAATCGTCAACATAAGAAATCATAACTACAAAATTAGCTCCCATACGCTAATTAGTACAAAAAGTAAATAACTTATTACAAGCCCCCATAAGCCTAGAAGGTACAAAAAGATAGAGTAGCCCACCACTATTATTCTTATAATACAGTTGGAATTTATCCAAGTCATGCCAGACTAACCATTGATTGCCTATATTCATCATTAGCCAAAGATTCAACACTTATCGACTAACCATCATGTAATGACTAATCCTCATGTATCAATAATCATCCCTTATCAACTAAATATCACTTATTGTCTAATTTTCATATAGTGGCTAATCATCACTTATCAACTAGTCATTATTTACCAACTAACCAACATTTGTCAACTAGCCAATATTCATCAACAAATCATTATATCAGTAGAGTCTATTTATATCATACTACATTATAAATATTTCCTTATTTATAACTTAGCTAGACTATCAATCTCACACCCCAATGTCATCATATCATAATAAGTATATCATCATTGTATAATAAGTATATTCAAACTCAAACATGTATGGATATTCAACAATATCCTCATAAATATCATCATAATCATCTTCCAATCTTTTTGAGCATGTATATATCATCATAATCATCCTTCGGCCTTGCCAGGAATATATGTATCATCTTAATTATCCTCTGGTCTTATCGGGCATATATGTATTATCATAATCATTCTCCAGTCTTGTAGGGCATATATGTATCATCATAATCATCCTCCAACCTTGTTGGGCATATGTATATCACCATAATCATACTATGACCTTGCCAAGCATATATATATATATCAATATCATCATCAATATGGCCAATAGCATAATCAATAGCATACTTAATAGCATAACTAAGAACATAATATATTAACATGATCAAAAATCATAATCGAAATTATGAGTTCTAGCATAACCAATAGCATGATCACTAATATAATAATTAAGCATTCTCTTTAGCATGATACATAAAATATTTACCAATATAGTCCATAAACATGATCAATAATATAATTAATATGTATTATTAAAACATAGGCAATAACTTATCAATAGCCTAATTAATGGCTTATCACTAGTATAATAGATGACTTATTATTGTATTAATCAATAGCTAATCCATGGAATAATATATGGTTTATTCATAGTAGAATCAATAAATTATTCACCGATGTGTTCATTAAGAATGACCTTTAGCATGAACAATATTGTAAACGCCAATATTTTGATAAGCATGATCACTAGCGTAGTTAATAGCTTATTCGTTTGCTTAATCAAGAGCATAATTTATGTCTTAGTCAATATTATAGTCAAGGAATTATTCAATAGAATATTTGGTAGCCCAATTCATAGCTAAAATAATAGCATAATCAATAGCTCATCAATAATATAATCTTAATCAATAACTCATTTATAGAATACTCATTAAGAATTAATTTTAACATCATTCATAATAAAAAACAAGTATGAAGGCATCAAAATATCATCAAAATAATCATCTCCCAAGATGCACACAAGCATTTCAAAGGGTTTTCAATAACTATCACAAGTCTTGGCATTCGATGGGTCGAAGATCCCACTTCTAAATCCCCAAAATCATTTACCAAGAAATGTTTATCCCAGACTAGGCTAAGGTATCTAAATCAACTATTAGATGTTTAACAAGCCACAACTAGCCCTAGGATAGCAATTCCTCTTAATATAGAGCGAAGTCCATTCCGCCAAATGTATTGCCAATTTGGGTAAGCCTCATACTATACTCAAGTGAACAAGGAAATATTCTCATTAATTTAGTAACTAAGCATTTTTGACCTAAGAATAAGCCTACAAGGTCAATTTTACCTAAGGTATGATTAACTAGTCTAATCATGCCCAAAATGATATCTAAAATAGCCTAAATGTTCTAACTAATCCCAAGTATTTCAATTTATCACAGTAGCACCTAGAACCCTTCCCAAATCTAACACAATATCATAAGCATACAATGAAGTAGCTCAATCTAAAAATGGGTAAAACCTAGCCCACCTGGATGCCGTAAAAAGCTTAAAAAGATCTGTTAAATCATCGTTTTTCCTTTTTGAGAAGCTTCCGAAAGATTCCAAGCTATCAAAATCACATTACACACATCAATACGAGAATAATATACCCATATTTGACTAATGTATTTTGCATGCAAAATTTACCCAAAAATCCCATGTGGATCCTATTTATGAAAAAATATATTTTTGAAGCCAACCTAATATTCTCATATGCTCAAGGAATCATTACCCTCAAAATGGGTGAACTTGAGATAATTTGGTGATAATATCAAGCCTCTTGGGTTTTGGAATTTTTAAATAAGAAATGGAAATTTCTATGATGAAAATGGTGAAATCTTACTAAAAATCGAAGGAAAATTGTAGAAATAGAAGTTAGCCAAGCTCCCAAATTACCCACAAGCCTCAAAGAAATTAGATGAATAATGGAAAAAATCTTGCAAAGAGGGTCTATTTATACCCATGTCAGGTGCTCGTGTCTCGCTATCACAACTCGACCTTTATGATCCCAATTCAAGGCATCAGATGAGGATGTCGCGATAGCGACATTATCCCATCGTGATCGCATTTGGTTGGCATACCCAAGGAGTCGCATTTGTGACTTAAAGTGTCATAATCAGGGTACTTGGTGGTACTTCCAGAACGTGATCATGATCCATGGTCTGCAATCACGGGTGCATAAGAAATTGCCCTCTAGAATCATCCAGAACTCCATATTCACAAGCGAACTATGTAACTATACCAAATTAGACATTTGGACTCAATGGCGCTGTCAAAATTTCCATTCAAGGTTGTTTATATGAAATGTGGGTCCACACCTAATTTCCAATTTCTTAACTTTTCAACCAATAGGTCAAAATGAGCCTGAGTGCCTCGCACTCGAACCAAAGGTCCACCTAGCCTAAAATTAATATTCGGAGTTGCTGGAATAGTCAAAAATTTTATTCAAGCTCATTTTACTAAATTTTTTTCTTGATATCTATTTGGAACCAACGAAGACTTCAAAATAGGGAAATAACTCTAAAAACCAAACAAATTGCCCGTAACCAAACTATCAGTTGTAGCAAGTAATAAATGACTTAGGGCAGATCTAGAGAAGCTATAAGGATGAAAAATAAGTAGAAATAGGGAAAATGACCTGAAGGGTCATTACATGTCTTATCTCAATTCCTTCTTTTTCTAGATGACCTTTTCTTGCCCCTTTTATCCAAAACTTTGCCTTTATCTTTCTATGAAGTGCCCATGAGATCTATAATATTGTCCTCATCATCAATCTTCACAAAGTCTAGACCATAAATGCTTGGGACTGGCAGCCTTTTTAATTTTACAATCTCATCCTGTGCTTGCTTTAATTCGACAGTAAACCTGGCTAAGTTTAGAATTGTCACGCCTCCTATCCTGTTGAGATGAACAAGCACCTGATGCCTTAAAGTCTCGAGAGAACCAACTTATAATTTGGGATTACTATACATGTAACTGTCATAATTATAAGGCTCTAACAAGTACAGGTAAGACTCCTTGATGAAAGACCAACATATATAGGCCTTTAATAGATATAAATGACTTGTCCCTTAGAGCCTTTATTACTAGAGTATAAGACACCACTGTGTTTTACTTTAACAATAGTCTACAAAGCCTCCAAGAGATATAAAACATAATTTTAGATTGGGATAGGACCCCGCCATACCCTTAAATATACTATAATATCAAATACATACTAAAGACTCGACAAAGCCTCAAATTAACCTATAGCTCACCAATAACCACTGAGTAAAATATGGTTTATTTAGGGATATATATTAGCTATAATACATGTATCTGTGACATAAAACATAGTTTCCCCCAGGAGGGACGTCAGTATGAAAGAATGTACTGAATATGTAAGGCATAAAGTAACCATATGTAAAACAAGAGCTCAAGTGAAACTAGGTACAACTGTATAGATAATGATAGAAGACCACCTTTGCTTATACTTGTAGAATTATGTACATTACATTCTTTTTTTTGGTTTACTGCTCTTTGCGTACCAACTTTGTAAGACATTACAAATAACCAGTTGATCAGTGGTAAAAAAGGATGACCCATGCTAGGCATTTTAACCCCTAGGATACGATTCTCATAAATAAATAAATTGGGATCAACCCATGCTAGGATTTCCTTTTATCCCTGTGATACAACCCATAATATTGAGATATACCCATGCTAGGTGTTCCTTCCACCCCTAGGATACAACCTATAAATGCATAAATTCACTTTGCCTTGTTTCGTTAATTTTTTAGATTGTTCTTTGCTGGTCATAACATTATTGAGCTTTAGAGATATGGATCAATAGAAGAATACATGTGATCAAGACAAGAACAATGATATATGAAATAAGTGTAACATCAATGTAGAAATACTTTGGAACTTATATGACACCATGAACCTCACTGGGCATAAAACACATTCATTAATAAGACAAAAAAGCATATGAAAAGTGAGGAGATGAAGGCATGCAAAAAATGAAATTTTAAGGTGTATAACTATTGAGCAAGTGATATTACATAGCATATATAGGTTGTAGTAGATTCCATTGATCTTACATAGCATATAGCAATTCTGGTAGATTCAAGTGTAGAAATTTAGATGTTTCAAATGGGGGAATATGTGCATATCAAGTGGAGACATATAACTCCTCAACTAAAGAGGTTTGGACTATACAATAAATACTCACTAGGTAATAATAATTAAAAGGGTACATGAGAATGGGTACTATTGAGGAATGTGGGAAGATTCCAATTAGGAACAAATGTGTATCCCACATAAGGACATATAAACTATATACTGAATAGGTAAGGACTCTATAAGGTCACCTTATACCTAAACACAATGGGAATAAAGTTTAAAAATGGAACATGTGTAGCCAAAAGAAGTATATGATCAATTAGACAATTGAAGTAATTTTGGACAGACTGTATATCCAGCATGTAACACTCTTAACTTGTATAATCTTGGATCTTATTGACTTATATAAGAGAAATATGTGACACTTTGACACACTTTTAGACCATGGGCGGTAAATAAAAGGTTGATTAACTATAATGGGGTTTGTACATCATCACAATGTATCTTTTACCAGGAAAGATGATCTACGAAGCTCACTTTATTGGTACAAAAGTATACTACATCATGTCAAAGAATATGAACACGAATAGCCTTACATACCTTATTGTGCAACCTGATTATTACAATGATTAATTAGCTTTCTTTCCTTTAAGGTGTTAATCTACAATGTAAGCATATAATGGAGCTAATATTAGTAGCTAATCACAATGTAATCCTTGTAAAATAGTAGCTAAGCACTTAATGGGCAGTAAAACTATTCAGCCCCTCAAACATTTGGTGTATCACCATACCCTCTTTCTATACTTTAATACAACTCCACTTAACCATTCTATAAGGTCACCCACTGCCTACAACAACAACACCTATAGAAATTACCTAAACAGTCCCAAAATCCTTTAACATAATATAAGATATTGGACTCACAGCTTTCGATAACCATCCCATGAGTTCTTAACAACAACATCTATAAAATTCTCCATCATGACCTATACATTAAGAGGGAAAAATTATAGCAGTAACCTTACCTTTATTTCTAAAATTTGCTTTCTTAAAGTGTACTCCATCAAGACCTTAAGTGTCCCTTAAAGTTGAACCAAATACTATTGGAAAATATCCTAGAGATTACAGAGAAGTGGTCTACGAAGCTTGGCAAAAAGGGCTATCCTACATATCAAATAAAAATAACTTGATTTCCATAACTTCCCATGATAGAATTAAAGATAAAACATAGTTATTTTCACTTAACTTGGCTGGAAATAAGGACGGTTTCTTCAAGAACCCTAGGAGAAATTAGGCAACTATTTTTGGTTGAGAAGAACTTGAGAGAAATCTATTTTTTTTCTACAAATGAAATAATAGTGAAGTGAGCTTATCTTTGGTCTATAAATAACCCCTTATGACCGCCTATCTCTCTATAATTTGGTCTAAATATTTATGTTTGGTCAAAAGGTCCAAGTAGGTGATGCACCTACTTGGTCTATTAAGTTAGTCAAAAGGTCCATTTACCTTAAGTAGGCGATGTAGCTACTTTATCCCTTAATTTCGTCAAATAGTCTAAGTAGATTATGATCCTACTTTGCTATTGGACTTGGGCCTTGTGGATATAAAACTATTGGTCTTTGGCTGCCTATTCTTCTCATTTTCTTTCTTTTAGTTTGGGCAAAAATTAATTCAAGTAGGTGGAAGTGTATTTGGCCCAATAGGCTAGTCAACGGAGTCTTAGTAGGTGATGCACCTACTTAGTTCTTAGATTGGTAAATAGGTCAAAGTAGGTGATGCTCCTACTTATCACCTACTAGCTTAATTTAAGTCAAGCAAGCAACTCCCTTATTAATTCCATATCTAAAGTCTTAAAATGTTAACTTAATACTTGTATGAACTAGGACACTTTAATTCTTTTATTTACATTTAACAATTAACTCTAAACTTTAAGCTCAAAAACCACCTTACTTTTCAAGTTTAAATACCTTTATTAATGCTAACTTAATCATATACATGCCGAAATATACAGGGTATTACAGGATTGGGTAGGTTTCTCAGCCTGTTGTTCAAACATTCTTCTGTATTATCCATCCGCACATGCAAATTCTTATAAGGCATCAAAGCCTCAGCTACTACTCTATTGACAAATGGTTTATACTCTATGGCCTACATATTCAACTATTGTTTGAACGTCTTTTGAGATTTAATGATTTTTACAAATTTGTCCCTAGTTACACTGTACTCTAAGTCTATAGGTGGCATAGATGTGGTATTCCCCCTATCGATAATGGAATGTGTAGGCATGGACCCAAAAGCTAGAGATGTACCCTATAAAATGCTAGTAGCTAAAGGAAATGGTATACCTGAAGGTGCATTTGATGCCTCTGGTGTAGGTTCAAAATGCGTCCCAAATTCTAGAGTCTTGTGAACTCTCATCTCAACTTTGTGTCATCTTTTGTCTTTTCAATATGCTATATATTTGTAGCATAAATTTTATTATATACTCCTTGAATGATTGGTAAATGGTAATGCACTGGAAGTCTTATGTGTCCGAACAAATATGTCATTGCTAATTATCTTCCTAAAATTAATCTTCAAGCCTTTTATTAAGCTCGCTACTAGTACGTATCTCTAATGGACAAGATTTACATCTCCTCTTATCGACATTAGCCTTAGCCTAACTATGACCCACTAAAACTTTTCCCTAAAGCTTAAGGATAATTTTGCAATCCTTTCTCTGTGATCCAACCACAATGGATTACCATCATCTGTCAGGATACAAGCTAGCCAAGGTCGTTGGTCATATGTTGTGGTCATCCGATGCTCAAGATTTGGTGTGATGGTGGGGGTGGTGTACTTCTAATCAAACAAAATTTTGTTAATGGTATAATCAGATATATCTACTGTCACTCCCCTCAATAGAAATTTTGTCCTATTCCACATATCTGCCACCTTTGATACCTTTGGGAAATCCTTCTCCAATATTTCCAAATAATTAGTGAAAAACTCATGAACCAAATTTAGGTAGTATAATCCCAGAGGCTTTCTCAAATGTCCAAACTCGTACTTATTAAATCATCTCTCTAGGTCTGGATACTCATAAAGGTCAATTGTGACAATTTGATGCTCTTCTGCAATAGTCCTTTTTATGTTTCTACTTTGTGGTGGTTGGAGACCACCATAGAAGTGATTTTTTCATCCTTCAACTTTCAATCTAAGTGACTTCCAAACTTCTTGTTCCTTTTTCCAAATTACATCGCCCTCATCCTATTATGGAGCTATTGTAGGATCGATGGTAACCTCTTCTCCTTCTTTAGCATCCGGACTTGAGCTTGAACTGCCACTATTTTCATTGTTACTTTAACTGATAGACCCCACACTCAATGATTCACTCTCCTCATCAAACTAGGAGGGTGGTTGATTTGTCTTCTTACTTTGTCGAGTGTGGTAAGTTAGAGCCTCAATGCCAATTTATTTTTAAGTCTTAAGGTGGTGGTTTCTCAGGTTGGTCGAGATTGACCCCCACCTCCCCTCGAAGATAGTTTCTAAGTCAAATTACTTGAGTTAAAAGATAAAAAAACACACAGCCATTAGTTTACAAAACAACTCAAATTCTGTTTAAGGGTGAAGATGAGTCGATGGACCATCGCACATGTGATGGTTCATCACCCAGATCGTCACCCTTAAAGCAATTTTTCTAGTGACACTACGATGGTAAACCCAACGGTCTATCACAAAGGTAATGGTTCATTGGTTTGATCCATCGCCTCTATCTAGAATCATTATCTTACAATATTATTCCAACAAGTGCAGTGACAGTACATCTCTATTGGGATAGTCCACCACCTTGACCAATGCTACCAAACAGTACTCAATCCTTGGTGTGTTTAGGTTGATGGTAGCAGACATGGTTTGTCACTAAGGTGATGATCTATTGGGCTCTCTGTCATGTACCTAGTTGATTAATGCCCAAACTACACCTCTGATTGAGGATAAAGCAATGGCTGACAAGTATAATAACCCAACTAGGTTTGGGTCAAACCTACAAGGAAGACTTGGATGTATATCTCTGTTTTGATGAACTCAACGGACTGAACAGAAAGTAAAAGGGGTTGTCATAATCTTGAACAAGTAACAGTATATAACTTTATTTGTAAACTATTGGAGATGAACACTAGAGTTGTGTTCCCCATGGCTTTTCAAATCTGTAGGTTTATCGTGCTTTGCTGAACCAACCCAATACTTTGCATGCAAAATCTGATAAGTTATGTACCCTCAACTATCTTATGGAATCATTGACGGATTTCATCCTTTATCTTTTGAGTCTCAGGATGTCGTATTACTAACCTTTATCCTAGATTATAGTTAACTATTACTATTTGAGTCTCAAGTTATTAGATGACAGATAACCATCTTACATCGATAATACTTGTAAGCCTAGATCGACGTTTAATCTTCAAATCACTATTGTAATTATCTTTTCCTAGTCACTACACCTTTTATCTAGTAAGTAGCAATAATCTAGGTGGGATCCTAATGTTTGCAACCTCTAGAACAACTATCAAACCAAAGATAATACAATGCATGCACAATTGCTGGTTCAGAACAACTTTGCACTTCCCCTACATCATCAATATGCCAGGGTTCCCACAACCCCTGTTAAGGATTTTAGCTGCTCATGCTTGTGAAAAGATCAACGGGATTCATGATTGAAGGCATTCACACAATATCACAAGTATAATGGAATAAAACACAAAGTCTGGAACTAATCTATCAACCAAAATCAATATAAGAGAAATCCCAAGATCAAATTCAAATCTTGGAATCAAAATATAAGTTGTAAAAGTTAAGAGTGAGTAACCTAACTAAAAAATGTAAAAAGGTATATACAGTATACAAAGAAACCCTAAAAATCAACTCTCAAATGAAAAGGAAAATATAGGTCGGTGGACACTTACTTAGGACACATACAAACCGTATGTACCACATACGAACCGTATGTGGCCCTAGGTAAGTGCAAAACTTTTACACAGATCCTGCAGCTCTCTGCAGTTTTGATTTCTACAAGTACCTAGGTTACATACAGACTGTATGTACCACATACGGACCGTATGTGGACTTAAGTTAGTGCAACATCTTCTTTTTTTTCTGCTTTTGATCCTCTTAGGTCACCTACGCTCGATAAGTGGCACATCTGCCAAAATTTTCCTCAGTAAGTAGCCAAAATTTGTAATTTTCATCTATTTCTTCAATTTAGCTTCCAAAACCTAATTTCCTACAAAACATACCTGAAACACTTAATATCACACAAAACGACCTAAGAAACTTGCATATTTTCATAGTTTTAAGCGTCGGAAGTGCCATAGATCTATAGATTATCAACGCCCTCAATTTAGAATATTTGCATGTCCCCAGGCAACACAACAAAACAAAATAAAAACATGACGCTTAATTCGGAGAATCTAAGCTATCTAAGGAAGACAATCATCACTTTAAGCTTAAACAAATTTACCCCCTCCCATTTCACTAAGTCAAAACCATATAAACAATATGTACAACAATGTGACACAATGGGATCAAAATATGGCAATTACATTAGCAGCAGACAACTATGCATATTTACAAGTTACACTACCCAAACAAGTAAGCAACTAGTGATGCAACTCATGTGCCCTAACACAAAGAAGTCCCACTCACTTATATGAAATAAGCATGTCAATGCTGGGACTGTCAAATACCATAGGCTTGCCCTTATTTTCTTTACCTTGGTTTTCAGACAGTCAAGTTAGGATCACTATAGGACTTTATTCGGCTTGTAACGTAGTCTTGGGGGATGGTATGGTACATATGGATATATCAAGTAACTAAGCCTCCTTGGCACTACACTAACTTTGGGGTCCACACTTTAACCAATTTTCTTTTATTCACTTCTATTTCTTCCTTTTATTCTTTTATGCACATTCAGGTTCGGTGTGGTTTTTTTCTTTTTATTTTCCTACCACACCCAGCCTTACTAACTTTTCTCTTATTTTACCCTTCTTTGTACCCACTATTTATTACGCACCCCTAAGATATCCGCCCTCAACTTAGGTGATTCGCCTGAGCTGAGGTACATGTGTCCAAGGAGGACCAGGGCCAAAACAAGTTCATTGCAACACAAATGGGATGGCGAAAGGTGAAAACAAAGAAATAGGCTATAAGGCTCAAAAATGGGATCAAGGGTACTATTTCACATTGGAAAGGTCATTGAGGCTAAAAGTGGACTAAAATAAAAAATGGTCTATGTTTCTTTTCTAATCAACTATCCTACAACCTAGGTAGCATCTAACACACACATGGAGTAGAGTCATATCACAAGCTACTACCTATCTAGTTCATGCACAAGTTCGCTATGATTATCATTTCCTTAATTCTAAAGCCATAACAAGATCCACAAAATTCACACATATATAGATTCACACAGTTTTAAAAATAAAATATTAGAGGGGTATCATTTTTCTCAAAACCAACAAAAAATATAACAACTGCCCTAAATACTTAAAAATCTCCTAATTACATAAAAACACAATACAAAATAAAACACATCACGATATAAATTTTAAACCTAGACATATCGGTTCTATAATCATTCCACGTCTGATAGGAAAAGAAGCAAGGCAAGAAAAATCTATGGCAACTATAGTATACCCCACCCCCAACTAAAAACTACGCACTATCCCTAATGTGCTAAAAAATGTAAAGCAAGGGAATGAGAACATACCTGGGATGTACTAGGTGTCCGTGTCATAATAAAAAGGAAATCACCTTGTGTTGCCTCCAAAGTAACACCTGATTTACCAACGTGACATGACTCTATTTCCTTTGGCTATTTATACTTTGCCAAGGTCTATCTCAACACAGACTTTCACTTCCTCAAGGTTTCCTATGTAGTGCTTCACCTGTTGTCCATTCACCTTGAACGAGACTTTACCATTCATTTTATTTCGATAGAACCATGTGGGAACACCTGAACTATGGTGAATGTCCAATACCACCTAGATTTTAGTTTGCTAGGAAACAAGCAAAGTCTTGAATTAAATAAAAATACCAAATCACCGGGTTCAAACACCCTTTTCTCAATTTTCTTATCATGATGCAACTTTATTCTTTCTTTGTATATGGTAGAATTCTCATAAGCACGAAGTCGAATTTTTTCCAACTCATTTATCTTTCCCAATCTCGACCTTACTGCATTATGCCACTCAAAATTTAGCCTTTTCAACACATATAGTGCCTTATACTCAAGTTCAATCGATAAATGGCATGCTTTTCCATATACAAGCTGATATAGGGAGGCACCTATGGGAGTTGTATAAGTTGTCTAGTAGGTCCATAATAAATCATCTAACTTTCTCGACTATTTAGTCCTATTGGTATTCAAAGTTTTCACCAATATGGACTTGATCTCTGTATTAGAGACCTCAACTTGCCCACTTGTCTGAGGATGGTAAGGTGTTTCCACTTTTTGCTTTACCCTATATTTATCAAGCAGGTATTTAAGCAGATGGTTGAAAAAGTGAGATCCACCATTACTAATAATTGTACATGGAGTGCCAAATTAAGAAAAAATATTTTCCTTTTAGAAAGGCAGTGACACTTCTACCTTTATTTTCTGGAAGCACAACTGCCTCCTCCCATTTTGACATATTGTCAACCATCACTAGAAACCCATGAAATCAATTCCTCATACATCAAATAGTTCTAAATCCCGAATAGGTGTCATGAGATGTTCATTGCATCGTGAAATAATTCCTTGACACTGACATTGGTCAAAGTCTTATGAAAAATTATGAGCATTCTTATAGGTCATAGTCTAGTAAACCCCACATTGTAGAATTTTATGGATTGTGCAGGTACCACTATGATAACTCCCAACTGGTGATGAATGACAAGCTTCATGAATTCTAATCATTTCCACCTCCGGGATACATCTCTAAATCACTCCATCAGTATAAATACTAAACAAATATGTCTCATCCTAAAATAACTATCTTAACTTATGCATAAATCTCCTACGCTGCTAAAAGGATAGGTCTTCTCAAATAAGATCACTTGCCAAATAAATCCAAAAGTATTATCTATATAAATCTTATCTCCTACTTTATGCATTGCCTCTTCCTCAAGCCTGGACAAGTGATCTACAACTTGGCTTTCAGTGCCTTTTCGATTTACTTTTAAATAAAACTATTACAACAAGAAGACCCAACAAATCATCCTCACGTTAGAATCTCTTTCGACATTAAGTACCTCAAGGTTGCATGGTTTGTGTGGACTATGAATTTAGTCCTAATAAAATAGGACCAAAATTTTTTGAAGGTAAAAACTACCGCAAGCAACTCTTACTCTGTCATTGAATAACTCTTTTGTGTGGGGTTTAATGAATTGTTATCATAATATATAGGATGAAGGACCTTCTCTCTCCTTTATCCTAGGACAGTACCTAAGGCCACTCCACTTGCATCATATATGACCTCGAATGGTGCAGACCAATCAGGGGACATAATGATAGGAAATGAAATTAATTACTCGTTAAGGCACTTAAAGAATTTCAGGCATGCTTCGTCGAATACAAATTTCATCTCTTTCTCTAAAAGTTTGCATAGAGGATTTGCAATTTTAGAAAAGTCCTTGATGAACCTCCTATAAAACCCTGCATGGCCCAAAAAGCTCTGTATACCTCTAACTGAGACTGGTGGTGGTAAATTTTCAATTACCTCAATCTTAGTTTTGTCCACCTTAATACCCTATTTGGAGATCTAGTTCATGAGAAAAATACCTTTTGTTACATTAAAATGGAATTTTTCCCAATTCAGTAACACGTTGCATTCTTCACATCTCTGCAGTGCACTGGCCAAATGGGCCAAACAATCATCAAAGAAATCCCTAACTACTAAAAAATCATCCATGAATACCTCTCTTATGTCCTCTACCATATTAAAAAATATAGGCATCATGCATCACTGAAAGATAGCAAGAGCATTGCAAAGATTGAACGACATTCTCTTGAATGCAAAGTCCTATAGGGGCAAGTAAATGTCGTCATTTCTTAGTCTTCGAGAGCAATAGTGATCTAATTGTTACCCGAGTACCCATCAAAAAATAAATACCAAACCTGCCCTACTATTCTATCATGCATTTAACCAATAAAAGGCATGGGGAAGTGGTCCTTCTAGGTCCAAGTATTCACCTTTCTATAATCCATGCAAACTCTCCAACCGGTCACGGGTTCCATGGACTCAAGCTCATTCTTCTCATTGGGAACTACTATAATTCTACCCTTCTTCAGCATGCATTGAATCGGGCTAACCCAATTGTTGTCCGTAATAAGGCAACCACTCCAGTATCCAACTATTTGATAATTTCTTTCTTTACAACCTCCTGAATAATAGGGTTCAATCTGCGTTGATGCTCAATGTTGGGACAACATTTTGGTTTAGGTTGTATTTTATAAGCACAAATACTTGGTGAATTCCCACAATATCTACTATGGTCCATCCAATGGCTCTTTTGAACCTTTGCAACACGGATATCAATGCTTCCACCTGGGACTCTAGTAAATCTATGGCAATAATCACCTATAAGGTATTGTTGGTCCCCAAGAATGCATACTTCAAGTGAGATAGGAAGGCCTTCAATTCAAATACTGGTGGCTCCTTATTAGATGGTTTTACAAGAGGTGTGGTTTTGTTTTTGAGATCAAGATCTAGATATTTTAGAGATCTATCACTGACACCACTTGCATATTATCTTTTTGTTGCACTGTCATACACACATCAAACACCACTTGCTCATTATTCATTTTGAAGGTGATCTCTCCCAAGTCCATATTAATCAATACCCTACCCGTGTATAGGAAGGGTCCACCCAGTATAATAGGAGCTTGAACATCCACTTCACAATCAAGAATCATGAAATCTATGAGAATGTAAAGGATGCCACCCTCACTTCTATATCATAGAAAACACCCACTAGTTTATTCATAGATTAGTAGTCCATTAATAGATTCATGGATGTGGGTTTTAGTGTACCTATCCCCAAAAACTTGTATACAACTTGTGGCATCAAATTTATGTTGGCTCCTAAATAACACAAAGCTTGTTTGATATAGAAAGGCCCGATAGAACACAGAGTAGTGATCACCCCAGGATCCTTCTTCTTTTCTACTAACGATTTAGAAGGTATGGCACTACCATAATGCACCTTATCATTGGGCTCATCGACAACCAAGTGATCACGTCAAAACTCTAATTATCATCACTACATATCAGCTTCTTAAACTCTGCCTCAGGTTGCTATCGATTGTAGGACTATCATTATTTGACTTCTCAATAGTAGGCACAGGGAGATCACTAATAGGGGCACCACTCCAGTGGTAATAACTAGACAATCACTGATGGTTGGATAAATCTGAACTCTGTTGTTTAAAAGGGTACCTGGCTGTCTCTGATTCAATATAGCCAACATCTGTCTGAACTAGTACTCTAACTACTTGATAGAAGTTTCATGAGACTCAACCTTTTGGGTCAAACTTGAAATAACAGCCTTGATCTCCTTAAGGCTAGCCTTTTGACTCTTTTTCCCCTTTAACAATTTGTTTAGCATGGCCTCTATTCTTGATTCTATATCACGACTACTTGGTAGGATGTACCTGCCTCTCTTTTCCTTATAGTCATCCTTTCACCTCCAATTATAATCGTGCTCCTACTACGCTCTTTGTATCTATCACTATATAGTTTTGACCTTAATTTCCTTTCCCTAGTCTTCGAAACCTACCAACTTATGATCATTATACTTAACCTTCTTCTCTAAGTCAAACTCATAAACTCTGAAGGCTGAACCCTGCGCACTTACTGTATTCACCTTTTCAGTACGTATTAATGCAAACTGCTTAGTACGCAGCCCAATGTCAGTGCTTAACTATGCAATTTCTTGAGCCACAGACTCATCAACTACTCTCTGGTCACCAAAAGCTCTGATAGCATAAGTTCTAGCATCCCTCTCAATATCCCAAGTATGCTACCCTCAATTAATGATAGAAATCTATTCTCGAACCTCAGCAGCTGCCTTCCAGCATAATCTCATAAATACCTCTCCGGTGATAGTATCTGCCATGGCTCAAGAACTGAAGCTCAAGGCTTTATAGAATATCTCTAATAAGCTCATCCCTAAAATCTGGTGATTGGGCACAATGCTAAGATTATCTTAAAACTGGAACCAAGCCTCGTATATCGACTCACAATAAAGTTATCTGAAATTGTATATCTCATTTTTAAGCTGCAACATCTTGGTTGGAGGAAAGAATCTACTTAAGAATTTCTTGCATACCTCTTTTATGTGGTGATAGATCCTCTTAGAAATTCCCCCAACCATAAAGAAGTTTCTCCATTCAATGAGAAGGGGAACAACTTCAATCTAAGGGCTTCCTGATCTACCCCTGGATCGTATAAGAAGTGTAGATCCCCACAAAGTTAGCAAGGTATATATTAGTATCATCTATAGCTGAACTCGAAAATACACTCAAGTTTAAGAGCTAGATCATAGAACTAGTTATGTAGAATTTCATATTAGGAGGTATTGCAGGAGAAATAATAGATCTTGTTTCTACAGGTTCAATGTATCCCATGTCTTGTTCATTATCATATGGCTGAAAATAAGGAAACAGTGGGATAACTTAAGACCGAGCTCTATGAACTCCATATCAATTTCCATCAAGTACTACTGGATGATCAACTACCGACCTTAGCTTAGATAGCTCTACTTGCTAAGCCAACTGGCTTCATTAGCCTCTCTCCTCTAATTAGCTACCTCTAATAGCATTTGCTTTGTCTTTCTATTAGCAACATTCTATGGATCACCTAGAGCAAAGGTATAGCATTTGGACCATCCCAAACCCGTTCTAAATTGCTTGTACGTACTGGGTCTGCCATCGTATGATTAGGCTATAATAGTCTTTATGGGTTAGGATTCAGTGGGAACAAGGGATTGCCTTGACTCCTGGCATTTGGCATACACCAGTGTATACCCAACTAAGAATAGAAAAAGAAATACCCAAAAACTCCAACAAACTTCAATTAACACAACACTCTCTTCCTCGAAAATGGTACCAAAACTTTGATCAATGCCTAAACTACACCTTCAATTGAGGATAAAGTGGTCACTGTCAAGTATATAACCCACCTAGGTTAGGGTCAAAATCATAAGGAAGACTTGGATGTATATCTCTGGCTTTCTGGACTCAATGGGCTGAACAGAAAGTAAATAGGGGGTTTGTTGTTGTAATCTTGAACAAGTAGCAATATACAACTATAGTTGTAAATAGTTGGAGACGAAAACTAGAGTTGTGTTCCCCCTGGCTTCATGAATTCGTAGGTTTATCATGCTTTGCTAAACTAACTCAGTACTTTGCATGCAGAATCTGATAAGTTATGTACCCTCAACTGTCTTGTGGACTCATTGATGGATTTCATCCTTTACCATTTGAGTCTTAGGATGTCGCATTACTAACCTTTATCCAAGATTCTAATTAACTATTACATTTTGAGTCTCAAGTTATTAGATGACAGATAACCATCTTATATCAATAATACTTATTAGCCTAGATCTATAGTTAATCTTCAAATCACTATTGTAATTTTCTTTTCCTAGTTACTACTCCTCTTGTGGAGTAAGGAAGAATCTACGCAGGATCCTAACCTTTCCAACAGCTAGAACAACTATCAAACTAAAAATAATACCATGCATGCACAAGTACTTGTTCAGAACAACTTTGCACTTTCCCTACTTAATCAATATGGTAGGGTTCCCAAAATCCTTAGGGTTTTAGTCACTCATTTTTGTGAAACGATCAACGACATTCATAATTGAAGCCATTAACACAATATCACAAGTATAATGAAATAAAACTCAAAGTCTAGAATTGAATTATCAACTAAAATCAATACAAGATCAATCCTGAGATCAAATTTGAATCTTGGAATCAAAATATAAGTTGTAAGTGTTAAGAGTGCATAACCTAACTATAAAATGTAAAAATGGTATAAATAGTATACAAGGAAACCTTAAAATCAACTCCTGAATGAAAAAGGAAAATATAGGTTGGTGGCTACTTACTTAGGCCATATATGGACCGTATGTACCACATATGGGCTGAATATGGACCTAGGTAAGTGCAGAACTTTTGCACAAATCCTACAGCTCTCTATACTTTTGATCTCTACGTATACCTGGGTCACATATGGACCGTATGTGGACATAGGTAAGTGCTGAGTCTTTTTATTTTCAGATTTTGAGCATCTGGACTTCAATTTTTGATACATACTTAGGTCACCTTTGCCTGGTAAGTGGCACATACAACTAAATTTTCCTCGATAAGTAGCCAAAAACTTTAATTTATATCTTTTTCTTAAGTTTAGCATCCAAAACCTAATTTCTTACAAAACATACCTTCAACAAACCATGGCACACAAAACAACCTAAGAAACTTGTATTTTTTTCATAGTTTTAACCATCCAAAGGGCTATAAATCTATAGCACATCATCAGTGCAAGAAGATTTTTTGTGGCATTTTTTTTGAGAACTTGGTATGCCTGCATTTTTAACTTGATGGAATCTCAATTTTGCTTGAGATCCCCTTAAAATGCATGGTATAATAGAGTTACTCAGACTTCATCTTAACTCAGGCTCTCCATGGAACAACAATCCTCATTTTTCCTTACTTATAATGAAAAAAATTAAGCAAAAATTCACTCACTCCCTCCATTTCATCTAGAAAAACCATAACCCCAAAAAAATTAAGGCTAAGAAACATACTTGTTCTTGCAATGAAACTTCACTACTTAAACTTGGTATAATTTAACCAAATAAACACAAAGATCACTTTTTAGGTGGAGAGAATTTGAATGAAGTGAATGATAGAAAAATGGGATGGCTTGAAAAATTTACTTAGCAAAGAGGAAGGAACTAAAGAGTTAGTGGGAAAGTGAATGTAATTTAAAGAGGATGAATGTGGGAGATTCAAAAAATTTTGAAGTTGGAGTGGAAAGGTCGTGCATGTACGTGGGTAACTACTCTAATTTTATAGTTGGGTACACTTGGGTGGGGTCATGGGCCTAACTTTAAAAGAATAACATAAACTTTTGACTTGTACTGGCCCAATTATTTATTGACTGTTGATAGATTTTGATGGTCATCGTGATGGTCCATTACTAAGGTGATGACTGATTGCAGAGGTCATCGCGGCTTACCAAAATCATAACTGAACATCCTATGGGTGACGGTCTTAGCGATGGTCCGTTGTGAAGGTGATGATTCATCCCTTTTGATGTCAGACCTTATCCAGTATATATAGTATATGACCCACTTGCAATGGTTCTAGTGACGATCCATCATATGATTGATGATTTATTGGGTGCCCCATCCCTGCTTATCCAAAATACAGATCGTCAAATTTTCTTGCAATTACAACTCCTGAACACTTAACACATAAAGTACAATTTATAATGAATCAAAAATAGCTATCAACATGACTTTACAATACATTCTAGGTTACCTTACACTAGCGCCTGATTTAATGTCGCAACACGACTCGATTATCTTGATTACTCAGACTTTATCAAGTAAACTTTAGACAACACATTTACCTCATCCATTAGGCTAATGTATTGCTTGATCCTTTGTCTGTTGACCTTGAATGTACTCTCTTCTTTGTTTTCCAATTCAACAACTCTGAATAGAAAGACTTGTGTCACTTGGAATGGCCCTAACCACTTTGATTTTAAATTTTCTAGGAAATGATTAAATCTTGAGTTGAACAGTAACACGTAATCACCACTTGGAGTTTTTTCTTTCAATTCTCTAATCATGGTGCCACTTCATTCTTTCTTTGTAAAGATCAGATCTTTTATAAGGTTAGAGTCGAAACTCGTCTATCTCATTTAGTTGGTGCAGTCTCATATCATTTGTTACCTTCTAACTGAATTTTAACTTCTTAAGCGCCCATAATGCCTTGTGTTCCAACTCAACTTGCAAGTGACAAGCTTTACCAAAAACTAGTTGGTAATGAGACATTCCAATTGTGTCTTGAAGGCATTTTTGTATGTCCAAAGAGAATCATAATTTTTTCTCGACCAATCGCTTCTATTTGTATTAATGGTCTTAGACAGAATGGTGTTGATTTCCATATTAGACACTTCAACTTGCCCACTAATTTGTCGTTGGTTGGTAACACTCAATTTACACGTCAATTTAAGTGCAAGGTGGTCATTGTAATATAATTACCCAACTTTGAGTCGAGATCGAATCCAAAAGGAATCATGTGAGTGGTGATTAAATAAGTTCAAAATTAAAGTTACTTGCTAAATTCAAATATATTATGCAAACATTTTGAAGGATTTTGAATATTTTCAAAAGTGTAAGACAATTCATAGGCTTCTAAAGAACTAATTTGAGACTAGGATAAATTAGAGCGTATTCACTTCGGAATGGATCTTAGGGCTATGCTTTACTAGACGCAACTAGTGTGTGGGTACATGAAAATCAACTTCAAATCTTAGCTAAGACATTTTTGGGTAGGCTCGGTTAGGGATTTCGATATAGTCTTTCAACAAAGTATCAAACTATCACCCATAGATTCTTTTGAATATCTCATTGGTGTGGTCAATTAATCATCACAAAGCCTCAATTTAGCATTCCTATTTTGATGATGATTCCCAAGATATAGCAACAACAACAACATACCCAGTGTATTCCCACCTAGTAAAGTCTAAGGGGTATATTGTCACAGTCCATACCACTATCTCAGGCAAAGTAGAGGGGTTGTTTCCAATAGATCCCTAGCTTAGAACCAATAATAATATAACAAACACAATACGCCCAAGATATGGCAATTCAACAATTTGTCCTTATTTCTAAGACAACAAGAAGAGAATAACTATTATCTATCTTATTGTTCACAAATGCTCATGTCACCTATATTTCTCTTTCAAGGATAATGTAGGATCTAGATTACCCACATCCCTCTTTCAAGGATGATGTGGGAATTTAGAAAATTTGAGGTTTTCACCAACAAATTCCATTTTACCATCAAGCGTTTGTAAAACCCAACAACATGAGCTAATAATTGAAGCTAATAATCATAATCCATACACACTTGCACCCTATTCAAACATAACCCCAAGAGGAAGAACTAGAAACTCATAAAGATAATAAACAAAAATATACCAAAATATCCATCAATTTGATTCATGAAAAATAAAGAGAATGCAAACCATACTTTAAATTCCAATGAATCTTCAATGGAAATTTGCTAATCCTTCACTTAGGAGTTACTATGATGTAATCTTAGCTCAAGGTTAGTATTTTCCAATCTCATGAGAAATGAGATAAAAAGTGAAGATGAAAGATAGGATTAAGATGGTGAAAATGATCTAAAACCCCTTATTTGAGCCCCAATTCCTTATTTTCCAAATATTACAAAAATGCCCATAAAACTTTTCCGCTCTACCGCGATCGCAATCGCGACCGCGATATCTTCACCGTATTCAAGACTCCCATTATTGCAGTAGTCATATCACAATCGCCCTTCTATTGAATTATTACTGGTCGTGATCGCGACCCTCAGTCCACAATCACGGTAACTAAGGGTCGATTCTTAGGCTTGATTTCTAGCATTTGGCAATTTTCTTTCAAATTTAACCTCTTTTTGACT
Organism: Capsicum annuum; assembly: GCF_002878395.1. Lineage (NCBI taxonomy): Eukaryota > Viridiplantae > Streptophyta > Magnoliopsida > Solanales > Solanaceae > Capsicum > Capsicum annuum. Next base: position 1,211,974 of record NW_025833140.1, on the reverse strand, counting down.
TGAATGACTTTATCACTTTCCCTTTTCAACTTTTCCTACGCAAATGAGAATTAAGTAAGAGACTAAAATAAAATCAATGGAGAAAGACTGATAAGCTAGGCTTAAAAGGTGCTAGAAAATCGTCAAATTGACTACTTATCAATACCCCCAAACTTAAACTAATTCTTGTCCTCCAGCAAATAAAAATAATTCAATGAGATAGGGTATTCAACTCAAATCCACCCAAAAGAAAGTTATACTAAAGGAATAAGCTAACAAAGCTCAATAAAGACTTTCAAACATGTCATGGCAACAAGTGAACCAAAATTTTTCAATAAGCACATCTTTATGAAGCAAGGATGCAATTTTGTATCACATGAACCTTCCAAATCAATAAACCATCTTAAGAGGAGAGACATTCAAAGATTGTCTAAATCTTCACAATGCAACTTACTTATCCAATTTACCCAAATTGATATTACGACTTCACCCTCTACCCCAAAGTATTGATGCCACTCACAAGCAAGAGTTAGCTCCACACACATAAAAGACATTGAAATTTCTAAAGGAGCTCAAATAATGAAAGAATTCACACTCACTCTAGCAAAGAAATTCAAGTACAATGAGTAGAACCATAGGCTTTCCCTTTGTGTTTTTATCCACTAATGTAGACTTACCTAGTTTGGAATCACCAAGGTCTTGTGGGTCAAGATGAAGGTTTAAGGTGCGGGAAGGAATATACATGGAACAAGTAACTAAAGTACCCCCTTCAATGCAATTCCTCAACACCTTCTACCCCCCATATTTTCAAACTATCCATCTTATTCTTCTTTAAATAATTTATCTTATTTCCCTACCTATTTTTATTAGAATTTACAAAACAATTCAAAGCCACCATTTTCTTTTTCATTTCTTTGGCTTTTTCAGGAGACTTTCTAACTTTTAGCGCTTCTTATCCCTCTTATTTTCCTCTTTTCTCTTCAAGTTCTATGAGCTAGGCTATACAACTTTACCATTAAGTATTTCTATTATCTCTTAAGCACATAACTTAACCACCTTACATACACCTTTCTTGGCTTATCTTAGCACATCACATTAATCTCCTCCAAACATGGTGTTTGAACCACCCTTACATTATTCTCCCAACTACACAAAACCCCCAAACTTAGGCTTTCACCTACATTTCATTACTTTGAATCATTTGATGCATCAAAGGAGGTTAAGTGTCAAAAGGAAGATTTTAAAAGGGTTTAGGTGTTTTAGCATGGTTATCATTTTAAAAATAAAGAAAAATAGGAAAAATGGCTCAAAAGGAATAATTAGGTAACGATGTTAAGGTGTGAATTTGGCTATGTGATGGGTCAAAAATGGCCATGGGTCATTCTCTAAACCAATCTTGTCAAGAATTTTACTTTAAAAACACTCAGGGCAAGTTCTAGACTACACATACGTACAAGAATTATTCAAAAATCTCACCACACATGGCATCGTACTCATAGAGCAAAAAGTTAATCTCCCAACCAATTTGAGCAATTTGAGCTTAATAAGTTACTCCGAGTGAAGGACTCATCCTTGTAAAGAGAGAGCCAAAAATTGAATTTAATGGTCTCATTCAAAAGAAAGATAAAAAACATCCCTGATCATTTTTACAAAGAAAACTATAATTTTTTTTGTTTTTTCTCAAAATCATTTCATTTTGTGCCAATAACATTTTGAAAGCATGTTTTAACTTTTGCCTCTTCCTAAACAATTAAAGAAAAACTTAGGGGAATGCAAGGAAACATTATCATTAAACTTTATGGGATTCTTTCCTCACTACTTCACATATCGCCCATTTAGATCAAAAACACTCATAATACCAATAGAAACACAAACGACCCTATACCCTTAAGAATCACCTCACCCTATCTATCATAGGGCAGGGAAAGCATTCATGTCCCTCTTACCATCGGCGTAACATCCTCAACAATTTCAACGAAAGACCATCGAATATTCCACATTCAAGACCAAATGGACTCATAGCTATTCTCCATAAATGATCATATAATGCCCCAAGAAAGTTCACATTGACCTTTACAAGAATATAAGGCATTTTTCTCTTATTGACATTTTAACAAGAATGTGGTGTGCATGAAAAGTAAGAGCTTTAATAGATAGAATAACAACACATGTGAACAATCCTAATGCACCAATTCATCACCAAACACACCATTTGTAATAATACTAACCCAATTAAAACACCCACTACTCAATTAAGTAAACAAACCTCAAGTGAGTGATTCATCAAACACATGGTGTGCACTAGTGTATGAAAACAAAAATTTTGCAATTTAGCATTTGAGACAAGGCACACATTCAAAAATCCTTATCCCAACAACTACATTCTATCAAATTAAGCTCAAATGAATTAAATTCAAACCAAAAGGAACCATGGAATGTGATCATCATTTTCATTTTAAAAATCATACCTTGTAAGATTACTTAAGAGATGAAAGTGATGAAAAGAAAGTCCAATATACTTATCCGGAGTTTCATTCTTGAGGTACCCATTCCAACTTGTTCTATCTCCTACAAACACCCCAAAACAAGCTAAAAATTAAATAAAAAATATTAGAAAACATCAAGAAAAATTTCTTGATTTGCCTCCCAAGAAGCGCCTTAGTTAAAGTCGCGGCACGACATCATTTGACTATCATTTATGCCTCCATTTAGAAGATTTGAGTCGGAGGACCAACTTAAGAACAATACATCTTTGAGGTACTTTGGGCAAAGGTGAGGACACAACAAAACATTTTCTATCTCGCCATTTTTAAGACTTGAATCTCTTACCCAACTTTACATCAAACTTCCTAATAGGCTCGTTGGGTATCAATGAGAACATCAAGAATTCACTTGTTACACATCACATTTTTCATTTATTGGACTTTAAGTGAGGGGCTTCATTTTTCCCTTTTGGAATGAAAAATTCCAAAATATAGGGATTTTCCTCCTCTACAAAATTCATCATTTGCTTAGGTGGTTCAACATCTTCTTTCTATTTTGGGTCACATCTTTCTCAACATTCTCAACCCAAAATGAACTAGAGCCTTCAAAAAGTATTTGTTTAGCTTTTTCTTTCAAACCTAGTGTCATTTCCTCAATTTTGGCATCATCTTTCATGTTTGGTTTGGCTGGTTGGGAAACAATTGAGGGTTCTTCACTATCAAGCTTGTCGTCCATGACATGACTTGATATCATTTCCTTATTCTCCTTATTTTGAAGATTGGGTGTATCCATGGTACTTGAAAGATCGGCGCTCTCACCCACTTCTTTTTATTTTTAGCTCTCCTTTCTAAATGCCATCGTAGATTGATGCAAGTCATGCACGTCCTCCTCCAATGTAGTTGTCCGATCCAAAAGAGTTTGAAGCATTGCTTCAAAAATATTATACCCATCATATTGTTCTTTCTTTATCACATCCTGAGACCTATCAAACTCATAAGAAGAACTAATATTTGGATTAGCATAACAAGGGGAGAGGGAATTTGGACAATCCCTCCAATGTCCATCCCGACCACCACACAAAGAATAATCATACTCCCAATAAGATCAAGATGGTGCACACATCTCTTCCCTAGGTGCATATCTACAATCTCGCCAAAATTGGGGTCATTCACAATATAGACATGGATCATCAATATAAGATTTCCAACCACCAAACTCATATTCATCCCAAGATGCCATAGTAACAAGCAAATAAAAATAAGTCTATCTAACACAAGAAACAAAAAAAAATCACACACAAATATTTAAAAATTTGAATCCATGCAACTAGGCTAAAATTTCAAACCAACTCAATATGCCAAATTGTTCTCCGACAACGGCGACATTTTTTATAATGCTCAACTTATACATCAATATAAGTGCAAGGCAGTTGTTGTTAATATAATTATCCAACTTTGAGTCGGGGTCAAATCCATGAGGAACAATATGAGTGGCGATTAAATAAGTTTGAAATTAAAGTTACTTTCTAAATTCAAATATATTATACAAATATTTTGAGGGATTTTGAATGTTTTCAAAAGTGTAAGATAATTTTTGGGCTTCTAATGGACTAATTTGAGACTAAGATTAATTAGAGCATAATCAATTAGGAATGGATCTTTGGGCTATGCTTTACTAGAAGAACTAATGTGCGGGTACGTGAAAATCAACTTCAAATCTTAGCTATGGCATATTTGGGTTGGCTTAGTTAGGGATTTTGATACTAGCCTTTCAATAAAGTATCAAACTATCACCCATGGATTCTTTTAAATACCACGTGGGTGTGGTCAAATAATCATCATAAAGCTTCAAGGCATCCCTATTTCTAGGATGATGCCCGAGATATAGCAATTCCACAATTTATCCTTAGTTCTAACACAATAAGAAGGGAATAACTATGATCTATCTTATTGTTCACAAATGATCATGTAACCTACATTCCTCTTTCAAGGATAATGTAGGATCTAGATTGCTCACATCCCACTTTCAAGGATGGTGTGGGGATTTAGGAAATTTGAGGTTTTCACCCACAAATTTTATTTTTCAATCAAGCATTTGTAAATCCCAACAAAATAAACTAATAATTGAAGCTAAAAATCACAACCCATACACACTTGTACCCTATTCAAACATAACCCCAAGAGGAAGAACTAGCTACTCATAAAGATAATAAACAAAAATATACCAAAATCTCCAGCAATTTGATTCATGAAAAATAAAGAGAATGCAAACCACACTTTAAATTCCAATGAATCTTAAATGGAAATTTGCTAATCCTTTACTTAGGAGTTACTCTAATGTAATCTTAGCTCAAATTTAGTACAAACTTTTTCTCCAAGCTCCCAAGTCACAAGAGATGAGAGAAAAAGTGAAGATGAAAGATAGGATCAAGATGGTTAAGAATGAGCTAAAACCCCTTATTTGAGCTCCAATTCCATATTTTCCAAGTATTACAAAATATGCCCTTGAAACTTTTCCACTCTACCGCATTCGTGACTCCCGTGATCGTGGTAGTAATATTACAATTGCCCTCTAGTTAACTGGTCACGATCGTGGTAATTGAGGGTTAATTCTTAGGCTTGATTTCTAGCATTTAGCTCTTTTATATCACATTTAACCTCTTTTTGACTTGAATGACTTGCTCATCTTCCCTTTTCAACTTTTCCTACACAAGTGAGCATTAAGTAAGAGACTAACATAAAATCAATGGAAAAACATGATTATTTAGGCTTAAAAAGTGCAAGTAAATCCTCAAATTGATGACTTATCAACTAATTTTGATAACCCTCATCTATACCATCTAAAGTGGTAGAGGACGGTCATTGTCAATTGCTCAACTTTTGTTGAGGTCGAATCCACGAGGAGCGAGATTTAGATTTCGAGTCCTATGTGTGTCAAAATTACTAAAAAGATACCTGGAGTGTACACAATGTAAAACACCTAATGTAAAATGGGGGGGAGGGGGTTGGAATAGGATTTTGTCAATATCAAGCCAAGCAACACACAACAATAACACTTTTGTTTTAGAATTCAATTCTTAAAGGATCTTTGGATTATGTCTACCTAAGGGCTAGTTGTGCATGGGATCATAATGGTTTGGCATAAGTTTTATTGTTGATGATATGGTAGGTTAGGTTAAGAGTCCTTGAGGATAGTTTGTCAACAAGGCCTCAAGGATGTCATTCCTTGACTCTTTTGAGTACCTAATGAGTGTAACAATAAAAGCCACCCAAAACCTCAATTGGGCATCCATATTTCTAGAAAGATGCCCATGATATAACCTACTCTCTATATACCCTTATTTCTAAGATGGAAAAAAAAAGTAAGCTATATTCACAATTGTCCACTATTGCTT